>NW_020536186.1:0-19664 GCF_003426905.1 Ctenocephalides felis | reverse complement strand
TTTAACTGAGGATTTGACTCCGAATGCACATTGAACTATTATAGTGTTAACAATTGTAATAATTTACTATAGCCGATCGAAAAGAATAATAACCATTTGAAAGATTTGAATTTGCTTTAATGCTTCTCAGCAAAATAGTTAGACATACCCCTCGCAATAGGGGTTTGTGTTACATTTTGTTTTCATAGGTGTTAAGCGGCACGTGTGCTCTTAATGATTTGGGTTGCCTAGGACAAATTCGATTTACCCTTTCGTTAATAGAAAAGTAACACTAGAAAAGGAATTTGATTAAAATTTGATTGAATATTATTAGTAATACCTAAGAAAACAAAATCTATTTTACTTGTAATATATAACATATTACTTTTGACTTTATCCATGATTTACAATCAATTACTATTAATAATTTCACCAACTACTAATTATTCAGAAAAACTTTATCAAAAAAAATTATCTAGAAAAACAAAGTTTTAATGTCTAAATAATTGCCAGGGATATCCAGTTATTTATTTCTTCTTTGAGCTGAACGTCAATAAAGAACGCCAGCTTGATATCAGCTGATGTGATAGCAGCTTTTCACTTAATATTATAAAATTAAAACCATAAAAAACGTAACAGTCTTTCGAAGGTATTACTGCAAATATGTGGTTCATAAAAGTAATACAATTTATTTTAAGCAGAATTAGTTTTTACAAGAAAATTTTACTTTCATTTTTAATATGAATTTTGAATTTAATATGAAAATTTTAAAATGTTGAAGAAGATTTTTGTGGCAACCCCTTGCTTTCGCATCTTGTTTCGGATTTGATATTTACTTTCCAGATTGGCATCATGCGGTAGTATATTAGATGATTACTGAGATTATAAATAGTATCAAGTTTTTGAGAATTGTTATCGCGTTATTAAGTATCCAAACACAAGCGTCAATGCCACTAACAGAAAATTACCTTAGATAACTCCATGATGCAGCTCGTCGACCCGGAGCTTTGGCGCCGGGTCGACACCGTTTGTTTGTTCACGTCTATTTTGATGTTTGTTTGCTTACGTTTATTTTCAAGGTTTGTTTATTTATTATCAAAATAAATTCTGACAGAAATGCAGATGTTAAAATAATATTATCGAATCATTATTGAATTGGTGTGTGAATATCCACCTTTTTAAATTGGATGAAATTGTTGTTTTTTCTATATAAATGTCTTAATGTTATTATTATATCAATTTAAAACTGTCCTCTAACCTACCCAACCCTGCAGTTATAATTGCAACCTACACGAAAACAAAGCTATTATTGAAACTAATGCTAGTTCAATTATCATAACGCACCTTTGTATGGTGAGTAGAGTGTCGACGTGTAGCCCCAGGTGTGATTCCTAACATTTCACCATTGCCATTACAGGATTTAAATTTTATTATTGATTTGTCATAATATTATTGATCTATATCATAAATCACAGTTCAATGATAATGTTTATTAATTGGGCAGGATTATATATGCATACATCCGCATAGTATTCGAATAGACGAAATGGTTTTCTGTAGATTCTACCTTTGTATGTAATTCAGTTAAAGCTTCCCATCAATATAATTGAGTTACCTAATATGAAGGTGAGATTGCATACGCCCATACTTGCAATTTATTAAGGCAACTATCTAAGATGAGACTAATATTGATACTATGCTTCTGTTTAGTCAGTCAATATTAGCAGATTAAAATTAAATTGCATTCCTTAGTGAAATAAATTTTGCAAACAAGAAATTGCCTTATTTTAACTTCCCGAAGTAAAAGTTTATGTTTTCCTTCGGGAAACGTTTGTCAGTTTCGTGTGACGATCTGCCAAGCCGATTCTTTGCAATTTGAAAAGAGTGTTAAACTTTTCGTCCGCATTTAAGCTCATACTAAAGAGTGTTAAACTTTTCGTCCGCATTTAAGCTCATACTACCAAATCGATTTTAAAAAATTACGAACTCTTTAAAAAATATATATTGGGAATGATACTAATTAGTTTTCGATAAAAATCTACCGAGCCGTTTTCTTGTAATTAACTGTTGAAAAAAAAATTAAGCCGATTTTTATGAAACTATTTTAGTGGTCTTTTATCATGGTCTTATAGAACTTACTGTAATATTACGGCCTTACGACAAGTAGTTTAATTTAAAAAATTCAAAAGTTTGAGAAAATGAGTAGTTTTTCTGACGTCAGCTATAATTAAAATTAGACGATTTACTTAGTATAACGATAGAGTACTTGGTCTTAATGAACATACTAAACTATTAAAGTTCTATGGAAACTGGTTCAATTATAAAAATTGTTGATTTTTGAAAATTTGCATTTAGAAAATACTACGTGTTTACGTGTTCGTTCGTTTTCAAATATGTATAATAAATCCACTCGAAATACTTTTAATCACTCATAAATTAATTTATTTTTTATTGATTAAGTCGATTATTTACACATATCTGAAAGTTCATGTAGTTAGCCTCAAGTCTAAAACTAATACCAACTAGTTTATTAATAAAATAGCAAACAGTTCTGAATCAGTATATCTATAAATTAAAACATATTTCTTTATAAATTCATTCGACGTGATAAAATGTTAAAATTAAACTTTGCTACGACGTAAAGATAACCCTTATCTATCAACAAGCTGCAGGGTTTCAATTCAGATAAATGTGATTAATTACTAATAAAATGTTTCACAATTGATGTGGGTGGGATGCGTTCGGCCTATATTGTTAAAATCCGTTCAATTTTATCGGTCTAATAAAGTTTTTCATATGCATGAGTATTCATTGATAGACTTAATTAAATTTTATTAATTTAAAAATCACTCGTCAATCCTCGGTTACAATTTTTAAACAACAATGGCTTAATAAAAAATATACGTCCAAGAAGATAATATTTAGACTAAATAATCAGAAATAATTTATAGATTATTCAGACAGTTCAAATTTATTTAGCTTTTTTTTAATTGCAATATTTGTTACAACTGCTGACTATTTTAACATCTAGTAACAATAATGAATAATAACACAAATTTAAATAAAAAAAGAAGACAAAATAAAAAATAGTATTTACATTACAATGCTATCCGTATATGATGATTTAATTTAAAATAAAAGCAAATAATAATAATAATAAAGTTAAAAATAAAGAAAATTAAATTTTAAATAATAAAAATAATACTAGAAAAACAATAAAGTGATAATTTATTTAGATGGTCATCGTAAAATCAGTATTGAAGTACATTAGGCAAATGCTATACTTTAATAAATGAGTTTTATTATTGCTCAGCTATACGTCAAATCAGCCTTACATCAAATGATGCCAACTCTTCGTGGAAAGCCAAAAAAATTCCTTCTAGTTAAACAACTCGTATACATTTGACATGTCATTATTTTTGACAGAAAGATAAATATATATGTATACTTTTCACTTATAATTATTAACAATTAACAAATATAATAAATGATATATTAATACCTTTTTACTCATATCTGTGTTTTAGTATCAAGTTTTATTAAAATTTAAATAAAATATTGTGTAATATAATGAATTAGTGTAAAATTGAAATAACTACAATATCACAAAAAGTATAAATGGTACGAATAAATATTTTACCATAATTTCATTCAAAAGCATGAATAAAAGTTATATAGGACTCATCAGTAATCTAGAAGACGTTAAAGTTTTTGGGAAAGAATTTCAAACATTTTCAAAGAACTCAAACTGTTCAACTGTTCAAGTGACTTCGTAATAATATTCTCCTAGATTATTCTGCTAAAACGACGGTTTGATAATAAAACTGACTATTATACACATAAATCCCTGAATATTTTTAGACTATTTTGAATTTAAAATTTATAAACATATTATATTATATTAATTAGTGTTAGTATTGCTATACATATTTATTTTATTTATTATTTTTATTTATTTATGGCTTTATTTATTATTATTAATTATCATCCTGGTTTTATTTATGATCATGACATCACGATTATTTTAATAAAAATATAAATTAAAGAGTATGATGAAAAAACTCAACTTATGCCAGTTATAAACTATTAACTTCCTCAAGGGTGAGTTATAGTAATTGTCCAAAAACCAAAAATTAAAATTTTCCGAATATAAATTAGTTTTTCAGAACAATAACAAAAATATTGTAAATTGAGTAAAAAGCACTTGAGAAAACAATTTCATTTCCTTAACAACAATTCTTATAACTTGTGCCTTACATCAAATGATGCCAACTCTTCGTTGAAAGCCAAAAAAATTACTTCTAGTTAAACAACTTCGCAATTTCTTAACTTTTGTTTCCCATACTTTATCCAGATTTATATATCACTTATTATATATACAGCGTTACAAAAATATCCACAATAAATCATTTCAATCAAGAATATCATTTTAGATATGTTTTATTTACGAGCAGGATTTAAGAAGGACGAGAAAAATGCCTGTTTTAATGTAATTTATTAGATATCATAAATTTAAACTTTTTATATGAAATAATATTCCTTATATTATATATAATTATAAGCAGCATTTGCTTTTATGTGTAACTAATAATTTTCTTTATTTAGACTAATTTAATGAATATTTGTAAGGTAACAGAAATATTTTTGTTAAATAGCTTTACGACCAGATGAACATGCTAATTAAAATTATGTTGCATATACGAGTAAATCGACATTGGCAATTAATTATAATTAAAGTTAAATCTAATTAAATGATATTAAAATTTTTCATTAAATAATCAAATTAAATTTATATGATATGAATAGGTAAAAGTGCATTACAGCATCATAATGCTTAATCGTTTTTCATGTCTATATTATATGTTTTAGGAGTACAATGTTTTTAAAATAATAACACAAGAAATGAAAATAAATTTTTGATTGCTATAATTATAATACAAGGATTTATATTAAAATTTATATCTTGATATTCTTCTGGATTCTAGATTATTCATCATGTTAATAACCTGTCTAAAAACTATAGATGTCGAGAAGCTCCCTTTCTCTTTTTGTCTGATAATCACCATTCTAATTTTATTTTTTATTTTTTTTGTAATTTTTGCAATTCATTGCAGTCTTTTATTATTGTTTTTAAAATAATGGTCAGTTTTCCATGTGAGCATTTTCCAATAACATCTTATTATCTAACAACAAAGGTTTGGGTCCATAACTAATGTAATGAAATTGATCGTAACAAAATTTTATGGGTGCTAATACATGCAAAATGATGCACATTTATGTAGATGTTTGAAGATATCTTAATAAAAGATCGCCTCATGTTGTAAAACACTGGACGTTCTTTTGTTTATTGCCTCGTAAAAAGTTCAAAGACCAAATATTGTTACTTTGTAGGACAAATGTAACCCGATAGATGTGAATCTAAGCATATGATCACGTGTGATTTATATCTATTGGAAATTAAATAATTTTTGAAAATAATACAATTTATATTTAGCCGTACTCATAAGCTAGAATCTTGTTGTTGTAACACTTTTTTTTAATCAATATATCTTGAGATCCACAGATCATATTTTTTCGAAATTAAAGATGAATAGTTGCTGTAAATATTCCTCTAACGAATCAAGTAAAAATAATCTCTTGGCCCGTGTTTGAGGCTAGTTATATCATCTACCGGAGCAAGTAGTAAAGACAAAAAAGACGACACTTATGCATCTGGTAATTTATTATTTAGTCATTTTTAAGAGAATTCATATGTTTCTAAATAAGTAAATTGAATCTATGTATAATTCTTGTATGTTGCAACTAGCCAAAATCTTTAGTTTCTAACCCCAGGTGTGATTTTTTTACATTATTGAAGATAACTATTTAAACAATTCAGCAATTATGAAAATTGTTTCACATTATCAATGATTTATTTGAAACGAAATAAAAGAAACAAAATTTGAAATTAGTCGATAATAATAACGCTGTAATTGAATGATCGGTTAATTACGCACCTGCACAGTTCTGTGAATTGCGTCGGACTGCGAAACAGTTGTTATAACAATATTATGCAGGACAGTTTAAATGTCTTTTATAAAATATTTTTATAAAGTTTAAGATCCTATTGATGAAAATTTAAATATTCTATAACTAAAAGTTTAATTTTTAACTTCCCCAAGAGTAAGTTATAGCAATCGCAAAAAAATCGAAAATGAAAATTTTTCTTCTTTCATATCTTTACGATTCAAAGGTTTCTGAATATTTTGGCATACCTTAGAGAAAATTGATGTATGTGTGTGCGGATACAAATTTTCGTCGACGATTTCGGAAACACCGACTCACCGATTAGAATATTTCGATTCGTATTGATAAGGAGACGTGCTGATTAATTTTTGGCAAGAGCAAGTCTAGCCATTCCAAATTACGGGGCAAAACGTGCTAAAAACGGTAACTCAGTTTTATGAAACAAAGCGTCCGATTTTAATAGTTCAAAACACATTTTAATTGTATTGACAAAATGAAGAACTGATTAATTTTTTGGGAAGGCAGGTCCAGCGGTTATGGACTCTCAATAAAAATAAGTTAAAAAATGTCATTTGGCGGTCAAAAATGTATATTGTACATATATACATTAAATTATCAGATATTTTAATAATGTGTACACATTTTGTGTAAATATTTTTGGGTGCCGCACCAAGATTTTTAATTACGGTACGAAAAGTTCCAGAGATTAGCCTTAAGGCACGATGCCATGCACCCCACTAGTTATTTCATTACTCATTTTGAAATTTTTAAAAACTTTGTTTTTTCACATGTTTTGATATATGATTTTATGTCTCTCTATTATGTCTGTCTATTAAGCTTCTCCTATTATATTTTATACTCCTTTTTCCACGAATTTGTACTTATGTTTCAACATCAAAATAAACTAACCTAAATATATATAAAATAGATATCTTAATGAAAAGATGGTTTTTCACGACCTGCTAAATAATCTGCTCCTTCTTTATATTATTTCCTAATATGTCCTGCAAAACGATTCGAACTCCTACCTCGTGTAATATTTATGGTACTAAGTATCCTTTTATATGCTAGACATTTATTTTCATGACGAATGTGTGATATTTTACGACTTTGTTGCAGAATACAAAATATTTATTGTAATACCCATTCTTGTTCTATTTGCACGGCCTTTAGCAAATACTCATAAATCCCTTGGATTTCGATTTCGCACAAATGCATCAAATAGCACCTCGTAACTTTCATGTAGTTATTTTGTAGATATATTTTCAATATGGAATTTCTTTTTAAATAAATACGCGACGATGTCTGAGAGTTGGAGTTTACTTTGTAAAATTGAAGCTTATATTCTGAATACGAATCAAACAATAATTGGATGGGTAGAAAAGAATTGCTTATTTATTTATCGAATTATTCTGCATAATAGTTTTGTTTGCAAAAAATTAAAAAATCATTTGAACAACAGAAAAAAAGTATTAGTTTTGATTAAGTCTTTGCTGAGTTGTATTTTTTAAAATAAAATCTTCATTTAATATACTTCATTACAGAGCTTTACATTTAACTATTATTCTGTGCAAATTTGTAATAGACTCCTCATTTTTATTAATTGCTGATAAAGCAAATTAAATTTCAAATTATTTAAAATTCAAGTTATTATCAATAAACTAAAAATTCTATTTTTATTCATTGATTTTTTAAGTGTCGAAATAAAATAAATATACAAAGATGTTCACGCGAAAGAAAAGCGCCACTTGATCTAAGTCATCAATTTTGCTGATAAAGATTGAAATAACTTAGTTATTATTAATAAAAATTATTTATAAGTAAATAGTTAAGATTATATAATTATCATTAAAATATTGTTAACAATATAACGAATGGAAAAACAACTATTGAGTTGTTTTTCTAACATGTCAATATGGTAAACAATGTCTCTTTACGGCTGACAATTGTAAATACCCCAAATTTACTAAATGTCCTCAACTGGACAGTTATAAATAAAATAAAGAACAAAATAAAAAAATATTTACTAAATTCTAAAGGTTAGAATTATTTGTATCCAGTATACTTTTTACAGTATTTAATATTTTTCTGTGTGTAATTTGCTAAAGCAAAATACACTTGACGATATAAAAGTATGTGAAGAAGAGATAAAAATAATTAATTGTGCCCCTGTAGAAATTGGCTGAGAATTAATTTAAAAATAAAAAGGGCTAGAGGATTGAGCAAGATTCTATTTAGCCTGTTGAAATAATTAATTAATGGTTCTGGTGGAGAGTAAGTGATACCGCTTACAAAAATTCTAGTAGGGGTGACTTATTAAAATTATATTATTATTAAAAGAATTCGAATATGAAAACTTACTTTTGACTCTTAGAAGCTATATGGTCTACACATCATGTTAAGAAAAGGCTCCGACTGTAAGCAACAATGGAAACTTGTTCAAACAAACATACTACATCTTTTTACCTTTGACCCTTTCTTAAAATCAGTATAGTTTAGCTATTATGGTGACTGTTACTACCGTACCCTGGCACAACCGTACCCAGTCTCCCCTAATACATGAAGTAAAAATAGAATCACACGATTATTTCAACACAGGTAACAATATCAGCTAATTCTTTATGATATTGAAGACTTTTGAGTAGGGGCTTATTGCAACAGGGGTAAGTAGTAACAAATATTTTTCAATAGGATTCTAAACAGTAATAAGATATTTTTGTTTTAATTGGACATACAAACCGTTCTCTATAATATTTTCATAGCAACTGTTACAGTAAACAGAATTGTGAAGGTAGAAAAATGAGGTATTTTTTACAGGTAATATAAAATTCTACTACCTTAAATTTTCGGTTTGTATTTATTATCGAGCAATTTAAATTTGATATATTTTATTTCTCTTCAAATTTATCAGTCTTTGATAATTTGTCACAAGTTAAATTATTTTAATAGTTTTATCTGTGGTTACTTGAAAAAAAACCTTGGGGCTAGTTGTATCTTACTTTAAAACTAGGCGCGTCTTGGATGAATTAAACCTGCTATCGGTGTTATTATAGTACAAACTTTAGAAGTAACTTATAAACAACTTTATATCCTAACCCATATTTGTATCATCAAATAGGTAATAATATTTCTTACGTCTTTCAGTATTTAATAATCTCAGAATCCAGTTTACAAGTTTTGCTATATCAAAAGGGACCCTTGAGCAGACGTCATACCTATATCCTTCGTATCAGACAAGGACTATGAAATAGTTCGCATAATCCTTCCATTGTACGGTACAAAATTTATTATTTCTTTATTGCATGCATGACGCACTTTGATAGCAAGATAGTTGCCTCTCGGGACGTCTTCGTAGAATGTTGAAAATCTCCCATTGGGTCGCAAAAGGGCCATGCAATATGTACGATGATAAGAAGGTTACACAATACAAAGCATTTTACCCAAAATTTCATTTTGTGTGGGTGTAATTTTGAATTAGTCTAATATGATGTTTAATTTCTTCGAAATATAGGTATAGGTAAGGAGAAATTTCAGTTGCAAAATTGTTAAAAGTTTTATGATTCAAAAGTTACACATAACTTTGTCCCATAGAGCTATAGTTTATAACTTGTTTCATATTTTCTTCACAAGTTCCTATGAGAAGATTAAAAAGAAAGTGGTCGCAAGATTTAATAAATTAACAATTAATATATTTATGTAAAGAAATTCCCCACTGAGGAAAGCAAATAATCTCATTAAACCCAAGGTTCATTTTGGTTATAAGAAATAAATAATAAAAAAAAAAAATTCATATAATTACCATCTGTCTGGCAAAGCATTTAGAAATTTTAGTTGTCAGTAGGTTGAGATTTGGGATTCGTGATACAAAAGGGCTACCCGTGGCTAAGTGGTTAGTGCAATAAACTTCGATTCATAGCCCAAGATTCATCAGTACACATTACAACTCATCAGTACAAATTCATCAGTATCACATTTATTAAATCGGGAGGGCACTTCTTCTAAGTCGTCTGGTTGTATTTGCTGTTAGCATATTCTTAGCGGATTGATTATGGTCATTTTCAAAAATTTCTTGTACTAAGTTGCAAACTTGCTTAAGTATTTTTTTTAATTATTTTGCAAATTATTGATTCTGGTGTTGCATGAGTTACACCGAAGTGATACTTCGAAATTGCTTTCAAAACGTCTTCTTGTCAGGATATAGATCTTGTTATGAATTTATAGTTTGTACTTGACTCAGTATAGTTTTCCTCAAGCTGTAATATTTTTTTTATAATGTGAATATACCATTTAAAAATCTTTCTAAGTTTTTTGTAAGAATTATTGCTTCATCGGCGATATATTTAACCAGATCGAAAAAACTCTTGGATTTAACTTAAACTATTAACTCATTTATATCCAAAGTTATAAGGCCGTCGAATCATTGTTTAACAACCCATTGAAGAAATATCACATTTGCAAAAACATTTCAAAAATTTCAGATTAGGGACAAAATTATTCATAATATAATTTCCCATAATCTATTCACTATTTAAGACAGATTGAGGTAGTTTATATAACGATAAAAACATGTTCTATTTAATGTATAGTTAATATTTGTATTGATTTTTTCATTTTATTTAAATACCCCTAATATAACCGTTTTTTTTTCATTATATATGAGCCGTATGTTAATTTTAAATAATTAAGCAATTAAGGTGTCCTTGTTCAGCCAATTTTTTCAATAAAACATGGATAATACATAATAATCAATAAATTACGTGAAGTTTATCTAAGAGAAAGTGTCTTGTATTAAATGAAAATAATTTTGAAAATACTTTGACTAGTTCCCATCAGAAGACTGAAAAACAAGAGGCCTATAATAGTCAAAAAGTTTCTATCATTTACTTTGCAGTAATTGTAAATAATGTTTTTTTTATTATCAGCAATCAACAAAGAAATATAAAATTTGCCAATTTTGTCTGCAATCATAAAAGTATGATCTGTGTGAATGCTTAATAAACTGGGCGTAATTGGCGTTTTGTTTTAACCCAAGTAGCATAAACTTCCTGATATGTGCAAATAGTTGGCTAAATCATCAGAATTGAGTATTATTATCTTCTGAAAATGAGAGGATAAAATTTTGATTTGTTTTTTATTAATAAATTTAATAAACTTAAAGCATTTTGATAATTAAACCACTTTTTATAGGCTTATCATATTTAAAAGATATCCATATAAACATATATGATTATCTAGACAATGAACTTCATCACTATGTAAAGTTTCATTAATATCATCAATTTTTTTCACAAATTCTTAACGAGAAAACAATCTGACCGACGTTTTTCAACTATTTAAATCGCGTCAGAATTTTTGGCAAAAAAGTTGACAATAAATTTTACACGCCTTTTTTTTAAAAAGCGTCGGTCAAAGACCAAACTTTAGGATACAAACACATGTTTTGTTTTCCCTTTGTGACAAAAGATTCATAATAACTTGGTTCTTCAAATAAACACTAAATTGGCAGATTCTCTAAATAAAATATAAACGTTTTCTTCGGGAAGTTAATAATAGTCTTAAAATCGATAACAGCTAAATGAATTCTAATAATTTGAACTATTGTTATGGTCGATTGATAATAATTTTATTATCGCATTTCAATGAATTCTTAACTATCTTTTTAATAGAGTCGCTAACTATGCTTTCTTGCTTAATAAAATTTGATTGGATTATATGCGTATTCGTTAACTAAGTTTAATTTAAATGAGGTACATATAAATAATTCAATTCAAAATGATTTTAAATCGAGTTAAACTTGTTGCTACGAATAATTTAAGATGGAATAATCAAATCAATTAATGTGAGTGCAATCACAGCAAATATTGGTTTGTTTAACTAGAGATTTGTGGATTATTTGACTTCCGCAATCGCCTGAGTTAAACATAGAACTAAAACCAATTAAACCCAAAAGCGAGATTGGTCTGCTGTTGCTTATCCATATTATGGTATCAAGGTTGGTATCAAGGTAATCGGTCATTTCTATGCCAATAATTAATAATTCACGTTGATAATTACCAAGTTGATTATACATTAAATACAAAATTATAGAAAATATTAATACAAGATAGATTTCAACTATTACTGTTTTATTGAGGTATATAAATACTTTAACAATTCATATATACATTGTACAGCTTTTTCTCTAGCATTAAACTTAAAAATGTAGTAAGTTTCTATATTAAACATAGTGCAATTCTAGTTATAAATTTTTCTCCAACAGTCAAATCACCACAAGGTCAAGAAGTTATGCTGCTAACTTCTGCTTCTTTTAAATATATACTAATGATCTAGTATCATTGAATGTAAATACAAGATCTACCAATCTCCGTGTTTTAAAACGTTGTTAAAACAAGTATTTATATTTGAAAAAATAATTATTTTGTCATAATAGGTCAATTACTCTGCTTTGTTTACCTAGAACTTACAATGCAAACGTTGAATTATAAATATAACACTTTCAGTGAAAAATTTTTCGTATATAAATTTACGCACCAGGCTTGTAATAATTGTAACATGTCAAGATATGATATTGCAAACACTTCCATAAGCAAAAGAGTGTTTCATCAGAGTATGTAATTAAAACAGTATATAAATTTTTTAACATATGCATATATGCAAATGATTTAGATCCATCTACGCGGAATCATAATTGCTTTTGATATTGAATGTCGGATGTCATATAAAATTGGAATATATATGAATTTTATAATGTTCATATTTATTGGCGCATATGTGTTTCTAAGAAATGATAGCATGCATATAAGCAAAACAAAAAAAACTACTTTTTCAAACATATTTTTTGTAGTTTTATATAAAAGACTAAAAGAACACCAGTCTCCACAGAGAATTTATCAATACTTTGACATAAATATGTCATAGTTATATGAAAAAATATCTCTTTTGCAACTTCAAGGAGCACAAGGCAACTTTCTTTATTTCGAAGTCAAGTCTTATGCATGAATATTTATATTTGCATTTTTGCAGTAAAGTAAAGTTTTTTTAAAACTTTTTTTTTATTATTCAACTAATCTTCTAGAATTATTCATTAATATTATAATTCAAGATATAATAAGCATTATGTCTGTCAAATATTTATAGAGCTTTTATATTGAAAATTAATATTTTTTTATACAATTTGAAAGATTTTTTTCACAAACGATTTAAAATATTATTATACTATATTTTGAGTATTATATTTTGAGTAAGGTAAATTTAGTTCACGATTAACCTCTATATGGCTGTGACATCAATATTTATAAATATAACAATAGAAAATATGAAGTAACACAATCTTCTTTATTCTGAAGTTTTAAAAAATTCATTTTGATGCAAATCCCATGCCACTACTTGCTTTTGATATGCAGATTGCTTAGTATAGGATGAACTTTCCGAGTTAAAACTTACATAGGTTTAATTTAATATAAAACATGTTTTGAATATCGGAATCTTTTACTAGACTTATTAGTTTCTTTTAAAATTAACAAATAAGAAATTGTTTTAATAGAGTAAATATATACAGGGTAGAGCAAGGCTTAAAGGACCGCGTGTAAAAAGGTCCACCACCGATATATCAAATATAAGAAAAGTTAGGAATTTTTTAACAACAATAGGTATTTGAAAATATGGAAAAAAATATGTATAATCAGCTATCACCTTGGTTTACGATTTTGCTCTCAGGACATAAACGTCAATAAATCTATAGCAAAAGTATTTTTTTGGTTGTGAAAACTGTTGTTTAAGACCCTAATATAATTTTTAAGCATACTTCATTTAATTGTTTTATAAGATGTATTGTTAATTTTTAATTAAATTCAACTTTTTTATATAATCTCTTTAAAAACTCATTGTGGATGGAGTAAAAAGGATCAACCAAACTTTCACCCTGGCAAAGGTGTATATAATAAAAATAATAAATAAAACTGTGAAAAAAAAAACAATTTCACAAGATATAAGGCGAATAAATACTTATTCTAACTATGCGAATAATTATTTCTGACAAAATACTAAATTTAAAACTAAAAAATATAAAAAATGAAAAACAACAAAAAAAATATTTCTACAATGATAAATGAGCTGTCAATTTCACTGAACATAGCCATATAGTTGTTTGTTTGTTACGTGTTATTTGTTGTAATATAATTGATGTTTGTTTTCACAATATAACTGCTCAAAGTCAAATTGGTCCTTTGTGCCCTGCCCTACTTTATCTATATAAATAATAATGTTTTTAACCAGCATACATCTAATTAGTAAAAAAAAATTATATCTAAATAAAATAAGTATTCTATATGTTTCGAGTCCGAATCCCTTTTTTGTCTTTAATTATTATCATTCACCATCTGTTATATGTATATATGCATGTATGTATGTATGTATGTATGTATAAATAAGTAATTGAATCTTTTTGGTTTTTTAAATCTTATTAGAATATTATACGACGTTTCATACTTTATTAAAGACTCAATCAACTCCGTGATTTCTCACAAATTATTTATTGAGTTTAAAGAAAATGGGAAAACAAAAATTCTTCTATATACAGTTGTGAGAAATAAAATTGTAAAATCAAAATAACATTTTTGAATCAACGTAAAAACTGAATAGATATGTGATTGCGACAAGATAGATATTTGCTGCATAATGCAATTGAACGAAAATAAAAACTTGCAAGCAAAATGCATGCAATTGACGTCTTCAAAGAAGGCGGAAAATTGAAAGCTTCGGAATAGCAAAATGTAATGATTTGAGTAACAAGGACTAATACTATAAATCTACCTTCGGGGGACTTATTATTATTATTATCATATATCTTTAATAAACACATTTTTGTGATAAAAATTTTCATATGAATGACATGAAAATTATAATAATTCGCTACCGGCATGTGGGATGTGATATTTTAATATGTGCGATTGTTCAGCGTTTGTCGAGCACAAAGAAGTTGACAGGCCAATACATACCAATTGCAATAACATCAACAGGCTGTATATAAGTCCGATTATAAATTCATAGGATCGCGTGTGCACTTCAATTCGAACGACGATATATCGGAAACTTGTTGGAAAATATAGAAAATAACATGATAAAAACTCCCACACACCTGCAGACTAGAGATCAACTGGGAACAGTAGGAAGCAATAAATATTAAAACACGTGTGTTTTGACTGGATCCAAAACACAGAGTTCCAAGTAGATGATTGATATTCTAATTATTTCTCAACTACCCGTAGGGTAAGTTATAATAATCGCAAAAAATAGAAAATAAATATTTTTATTTATCTTTACGTTTCAAAAGTTAGAAAAAATGTGTGTGTGTATGTGTGTGTGTGTGTGTGTGTTGGTGCGGATACAAATTTTCATCGACAATTTCGGGAACACCGATTAACCGATTTGAATAATTCAAAAAACATTCGATTCATATTGATAAGGAGACGTGCTGATTAGTTTTTGGCGAAGGCAGGTCTAGCCTTTCGAAAGATACGTGGCAAAAAGTGCCAAAAACGGTAACTCAGTTTTTAAGAGAACGGAGCGTCAGATTTTAATCACTCAAAAATTTACTTGTATTGACAAGATGAAAAACTGATTAAATTTTTGGGAAGGCAGGTTATGGACTCTCAATAAAATTAAGTTATAAAAATGTCAATAGGCAGTCAAAAATGTTTATTGAACATATATACATCAAATTATCAGATATTTCATAGAGATTTCAATAATGCGTACACATTTTGTGTGAATTTTTTTGGGTTCCGTACCAAGATTTTCAATTACGGTACGGGAGGTATCAACAATTTGCCTTAAGGCACGATGCCATGCATCCCACTAGTTTTTAGCATTTTTCTACTTAAATATTCAACACTATATCGAAAAGTATTGTTTTTTCCTCAAGGATTCCATGTATTATGTATTTGACCAGTCACCAGTAAGAACATTAGATTTAGATAGTTTTTGGATGGAACCCCAGAGAGCTTTTAGAGAGCTTTTGGATGGAACCCCAGAGAATTAATTTACTAGTTTCAGATAGAATTTTTATAATTCCTAAAAATGGTGTTCTCGAATAGAATCATGTGCTATTGAATGCTTTAGTTAAAGAAAATTTGGGCCAAACATATCATATATAAGTCACTAGAGCGCCTAATAGCAAATATGGAAAATATTAGCAAAGTCTCTTTAACGACCTCACTCAAATAAGCTCTCGACCTGAAGATGAGAACGACAAAAGTACTTTTTTCTCATTTTTACGTATTTCAATAATATATACAAGATAATATATGGCAAATAATGTTCTTCAAAGTTACAATAATATAATTATATATATATAGGTTTCTACATAAAAAAGATTGAAGCTGTTTGTAACAAATACATGTCTTTGGGAATACAGTGGATTTTGCAAACATTTTTATAATAGAATTTTCAGCACTCACTAGTCAATCTCTGGAAATATAGATAGCAATATGTTTCCAAGTGCTAACAATAAAAACTCCTTCACCATTACTAAAATTTATAAATAAAAATCAAAACATAGAAAAGGGGCAACTGCCTTATTTCCACATATAAAAACCGACATAATTAGTTAGGTCAAATCATCACTGTACAATCCTTAAATTCTGATCGTTGTTCAAATAATTATGAAAACAAACAGTCATACTAAAAAAGCTTGTAATATTTATATTATTCATAGTCATAATGCTCTGTGATTTTCGTCGATAACAATACTTATGGTTATGAATCAGGACTAAAGACGACCTTAACTTAGAGCAAAATACGAGTATATTCAGATTGTAGCAGAAACACTATATAAGTGATCATATAACACGAATAAGTAGTAAATAAGTGTTTAGTCAATAAGAATCCTAACTATTTTTAACAGAATTTCTTGAATCTAACAATGATTCAACATTAAAATTTTTATAGATGTTGTATTTATGTTGCGTAGTTATGAAATTTATTAAAACTCTTCTTCGATAATTTAGGTTGTTGGGTTATAATTTAACCCTTGTAGCTGTAGACTGTATTAAACACTGATTTGTTTGTATATCATGTATTTGTTGCAGTTCTAATTACAATCACTGATTTGTTACTAAGTTATAATGAAAGAATATTCTATTGGTTATTATACATGTTGTTTCGCGAACTTTATTTTTGGAAGTAACAACTAGTTCAGTTTAAAACACTCCGCTACCCCCTCTACCAGGGGTAGCAACCATTCCGTGTAAAGCTTAATGCCCTGAAGGTTGTCACCTTCATGGCTAATATAATAAAACGAAAATATGTCCGAACAGATGTAATTTTTACAAGAAACCCAAATTATATTTATTTTTTTGGTCCTTTGAGATTAAATAAATTTAAATAACAAGCATAGCTACCCTAACGTAGTAATATGCATATAGAATATTCCTACATAAACCTATTTCTTTTTTCTAAGTTTCAGTAACTACTACTTTCAATGAACTTCAGAAACTGCTAGTTTTTATTGCAGTATTCGAATTTATTGATCCATAATAGTTACCATCGCATCGAATTATAAAAATGTTATTTTATCACGATAAAAATACGTATAAGTGGGTACTCCACAACGATTTCTAAGAAAACAAGATGTTTAAGACATTTTTAGCGAAATAGGAAACTTCAATTGATGTTAAGTTTTATATTTGAAGTAACAGGATGCAATGAATATAATGAAAATTCATTCGATTTAAAAAAATAGCAAACAACCTACATGAAGTTATTTATATACAATCATATTTGTAAGAAGAAAAGTTCTATCAAGCAAATAACTTTGCATATTCTACAAAACATTTATTTGAATAATAAATGAGAACTTTATTTAAATAATAATAAATTAATAAATAAAACAATAAATCTCAAACGTGACGAAAACATGTGTAAAATGAAGGGTTGTGTACTCCCTTTGAATAGTCTGAAAATAATATCAAAACACAAACTTCGGAAATTGTATCAAAAGTTTCAAGTATATTATTCTAAAATCAAGTATCATTCACAAATGTGTGTCTATTACCATGTCAGACGAACGGAAAGTTTTCATTTGCTTAGACATTATCACAAAATGAAATTGTGACATAAATTCCTCATAAAAACAATGTAGAATAAACGTACCGTAGTACATGTCAGTAAAAAATTGTGGAAAGAAAAATGATGTGTGTTGTGAGCTTTTAACGGTTTAATGACATTTAGAAAAAAACATATTAATAGTATTGACATTCCGTCATTTCAGTAATGTATTTTTATTTCTCTTTTGGATCAAGTTCAACATGTCAGAGCTTTTTTTAAAGCTGGTGGAAATGTACATTTCATTGTTGATTTTTTTCTGATTATATTTCAGAGAAAGGGTGGGAATAATTATTAGTTTTTTTTTAATAACTCATTTTTGAATATTTGTAATGTTTTTAGTATAGTTAGGTATACTTTCAATTTTTATATTAAAATTTGTAAATAATTTATAAAAATATATGCATCATTTTGTAAAGTTTGTGTTTCAGCCTAAAAATCCTATTTGCTATTTATTTATCTCAAAGTGTCAAGTTATTTTGAATTGTTTAACACAAAAACTGTGTGTCACTTGCAGGCATTTGCAATATACAATTTGAAAATGACTGCACAGATTTAAAGAAATTAAAAGATATTTGATGAAACTCGATAAGGACTCATATTGATTACTTTTCTGTGAAAATCGGCCAAGCCGTTTCTATATAATTATCAGAAAAGTGCAAACTTTCTCATCAATATCTTTGAAAAAATCGTGAATCAAATTTAAGACTAGTGGGGTACATAGCATCGTGCTTTAAGGCAAATTGCTGAAACTTTCCGTACCGCAATTAAAAATTGGTACGGAACCTAAAACAATTTACACAAAATGTGTACACATTATGAAAATCTCTATAAAATATCTGATAATTTGTAGTGCACAAGACATTTTTTTAATTTATTTTTCTTGACAGTTCATAACCGCTGGACCTGCTTTCCCAAAAATTTAATTAGTTTTTTCATCTTGTCAATACAAGTAAAATGTCTTTTGAATTATTAAAATTGGACAGTCTATTCTCTTAAAAACTGAGTAACCGTTTTTAGCACTTTTTGCCCCGTATCTTGGGAACGGCTAGACCTGCCTTTGCCAAAAAGTAATCAGCACGTCTCCTTATCAATATGAATCGAATGTGTTTTGAATTATTCAAATCGGTTCATCCGTGTTCCCGAAATCGTCGACGAAAATTTGTATTCGCACACACACATACATCTATTTTTTCTAAAAAATGCCAAATGTTTAGAAACCTTTGAAACGTAAAGATATATAAAACTTTCGTTTTCGATTTTTTGAGATCACTATAACTTGCCCTACGGGAAGTTAAAAATATAAATTATTCAAAAGTTTGAGAGCGTTGAAAGTTGATAATAGTGCTGACTGAGCTTTGGTAAAGATCAGCAGTTCCGTTTCTTTGTAATTACTTGAAAAAATTACCATTTTAATGAAATATTGCATAATGTTAGAGTTCACAACCTAATCAAACACCTTAAAATATTACAGACTTCTAATATGCAAAAAGTGGATTTGTTAAAAAAAATCATTGAAGTTTGGTTAATAACTTCATGAAAATAAGCAATTAAAAATTTGGTTGTCACAATATATA
>NW_020536185.1:0-21974 GCF_003426905.1 Ctenocephalides felis | reverse complement strand
CCATGTTTATATGAAGCCCTCCAATATATGTCAGAATACACTTAAATACATTTGAATCACTTTTATGATTTACATATTATTATTTTGTGCATTCCATCAATACAAGTATAAAGTTTAATATTCATCAAATCGGTTTTATTGCTCTTTACTCTACATGTTGATTTCTGCCACATTATTTCTATTACATATTAAATTTAATTGGCTCTTCAAATTCGATCGGAAATTATATAGTGTTACAGTGATTACCCGTGGTGATGGGATTCATTTCAAAGTTGCCGAAAGAATTATTTTCAAATAGAAATATATTTCTTATCTTTTTAAGCATGAACGATTAACTCCATGCGTAGATCACTCCAATCCAGAAACATGAACATACGAGAGTGGGCTGAAAAGTTCCGACATAACAAATGATACAAGATTTTGTTCTTTTTTTATTTATATTTTTGCATCATCTCCTTGTAACTCTACACATCTCTCCCAGTTATGCTGCTATCTCTGTAACCCATCCAAGTAGTCAAATTTCCGAGTTAAAAATTGTTCACAAGATCGTAATGACAAAAATCTTTGTCCTCAGAGCGCTGTTTTAGATGAGGGAGTAAAAAGATGTCGCTTGGGACCAGATCTGGGAGTAAGGCGGATGGTCAAGCAGTTCAAACCGTAATTGGTGGGTTTTGCCAGTGCCAAAGACAACGGCGCGTTGTCTTGGTAAAATAGGTTTTTTTTACTGCAAACGTTTTCCGCAATTTGTGCCTTTAGCTCGTCAAGTAAAGATGCGTAGTAGGCTTCCGTAATGGTTTTCCCTTTTCGAAGACAATCGATTAAAATAACTCCATGATTATCCCAAAAAACAGTCGCCACTACTTCCCAGCCGAAAAAACAATTCTTGTTCTTTTTCGAGTTGTTTCCCTGCTTACAGTCAGGCGTATATGGTGATCCAAGAATAGTTAACGCTAATTAATCGATGCCGATGCAATAATCAGATTATTGTACCTAAAATGTTAGAAATGTACATTCGAACATGGCTTTGGTCAACGTGAGCAAACATGGCAGCAAACGCGCGGATCGCTTTTTCATGTGAAAACACTTTTTTTATATTAATATATGACAAATACCTTTTTTGAACATTTATACCCTCTGCTATCTCTCTCATTTTGATTCGGCGGTCGTCTAACACCATTTCGTAAGCTTTAGCAATGTTATCGTCAGAAGTTGTAATTTTTGGACGAACGATCGTCGTCTCCCAAGCTCTTACGGCCATGTTTAAACTTATCATCCTATATTGTACTATGGTAAATAATAGTGCAGAGTCCATATACACAAAATCCAATTCATCTATAATTTGAAGGAACTAAATTTCGCTATTTTCCAAAACTGTGGATAAATCTCTGATAATAATAACCTGATAATATGTAATAATCTGATTCCATAATAGAAAAGTAAATTGATTCAAAAGCATAATTTGCTGTTCACCTCAATATTTGATTAAAATATAAAAACAAACTACTGCTATACAAGGCCATCATTAAGCCAATATGGACCTATGGTCTAGAGCTATGGGGATGCGCCTCCAATCTAATCTGGAAATTATGCAGAGAACACAAACTAAAATCTTAAGAGCCATCTCAACTCACCCTGGTATATCACTAACAAAACTGTCTATGGCGACCTAAAATGCTGACTGTGCACGAATCATATAAAGAAACTATCATCTAAATACGTAACAGATTGGAGATGCACCATAATGAATCGATAAAGGATTTACTGCGCCTCAACAAACTCAAGATTGAAGAGAAAGTGGCCCTACATAGTATTTAAGTACAATCATTAGTTATATATATATATAATATATATATATATATATATATAAACATATTAAGTAACATAATGTAAGATAGATCAGTGGATCCTATCTTATTTAACACCCACATAGTTCGAAGTTTAGCTTATAGAAAAATTGTAATTTTGATTGCTAAATAAATCTATTACAAAAAAATAAAAACCTCCAATATTTTGATTATAATGAATCAAATATAAAATTTGAGTATATTATTCGCCAGCTATTTGTTTACATCACGCACACATACATCTTTGACTTCGCCGCCGTCTTCAGTGCACCAAATGACAAAATAAACTACAAACTCATACATGTATAAAGCTCTACAAAAATAACGACACTGCTAGAGCACCGCGTTGCGTGGGGTCGACGACCGCCGAAATAATATTCGTATTAACGAGCCGGTTGTAGATAGTCTGCACAATCTCATTTACTGGTCCTCTTAATATTTCGAATGATCATATAATGAACGAAGTGCTTTAATTATTGGTTCGTTCACATTTAAGACAATGAAATGAAAACGAGGAATTTAAATAAAAATATATAGCTATCAGCCACATCAAAACTAATATCATTTCAAACTATTATCTCATAACTGATATCCTATTAAATTATATCGTTATAAACACATTAGCATATTTTTTGCCTATAAATCTCTATAATTTGTAAGTATTTGATAAACAATACACTTTTCCAACCAACAAATGCATTAGATGCATTTATCAATAGGCGCAATATCTATGTTGTAAAATAAAATATATTCCAATCAACCAACAAATTGTATCATTGCATATAAGCTTGAATAAACTTTTGTTTGCTTTACATTAGCCTGTACAAAAAATAAAATAGTGAAAATGTATTATAATATGTTGATTATGCGTTCGAGATCGGGTGTAAGGAAACATATATTATTAATAGTAAATAGTATAGTGAGCAAATAAATTCCCTGAATTTTCGCAATTCTACCATCGCAAATGCTCACTAATTGGTTTTAAATAAGTGCTGATCGGCTGAACGATTAATTCAAATTCTTGATCATAATTAACTTTCCAAAGGAAAAGTTTCGCCAGAACAAGAGTTTCCACAAAAAAAAACGACTTGCCAATATATTATGTTTTCCCGACATTTCAAGTGAGCTTTTAAAAAATTAGCAGAAAAGTGTCAAATTTCTCGTAAACGTTTTCGCAAAAAATTTGAACCAATTGTAGAAATTTAAAAACCGTTTGAAAGACATCATTTAGGATTCGTGTTGATAGTTTTGGCAACAATCGTTCGACAAAATGTTGTGGTTCATAACTATAAAATTAAAAAGCATCGAAAATATTATACAAGTAGATATTGCACATGCATAACTTATTAAACAAAAAGTACATTCACATGATTAATATAAAAAACCATAAAGTCACAAAATATGCAGTGGTTCTCAAATATAAAATTTTCAAATTTTATTTGGTGTGTAGAATATTTCTATGCAAATAAGTAATGATCAAAGGAATCGAATATCAAAGCCCGTGGCAGCCTAATGATGACTCATTGTTCTCAATTGTTGTAACAATGTAACGTGTGGGATACTGATAGATATAAATGCGATGCATTATTTCACTGTATGATGTGATAATTTATTTATTGATTATCGTAGATATTATGCGAAAAAAACTTGTCATTCATTCGCTTTGCGAACGCGCTGACTGATTAATGGCCATAACATAAACAATGCAAGTCCTACATACGAACGAATAAATACTTCTATTTATATCTCTGAACAGACATTACGAAGATAACTTCATTAACTTTACAAATACGCTCAGTTTCGAAATGATACGAAACAGAGTTTAAATGCAATAATTAAACAATTCCCTTTTCCCAAAGCAATCAGTTACTTATGACAGAAGCTGGAGGTTGGAAAACTAATATAATTATGTTTTACAATTGAATATAATATAACACGCTTTCTCAAAATTTATATATATATATATATATATATATATATATATATACTCTCATCAAACGATAATTTATTAATAGGTAAGTACGTAGTTGTGAAAATATCTTAATGGCATAATAATTCATTAATAAATGCATAAAAATATAACATTAAAGCATAGGAAAGATAACTTTCAATTTCACGTTGTTTTCAAATTTAGCACGGTTACTTGAATAAGAAAAGATCTGGTGTAACTTTTTTGAAGTGAAACTGTTTTAGTTAGCGTGCTATGCAGCGTCTGTCAGTCTAATGCATAGGTGATCTAACTATAAAAAGCCCAATAAATATTCCTCTACTGTAACACTTTTGATCAAAATGACCATAAAATGCCAAATTAGCTTCGAAGTATGTATATATAAATTGAACGATAATATTTGCGTATACAATTTCAACGATTCTGATATATAAGATAATCTGATTAAAAGATGTAGGTAGTTGCGGTTGCTTGGCTTACGATTAGTTAGTTAAAGTAAGTTAGAGAGTGTTATATGTGAAAACGAAATGAAGTCATCGCTCAGCTCACGGGTTTGGGTTCGATGCCCGATACGTAAGCACGCGTCGTAGGCCGTTCGTCTCTACTCGCAATTCTCTGCAACGCGCTCATTTTGATAACGTTCTTTAATTAAAAATATATAAATATTAGTGACATAGTGCATTGCACTTGCGTGTGTGATAAATACAACGCTTTTTTAGAAACAGCTACTCACTTGAAAAATATAAACTCAATAATATAGAGATCAAAAATATTTCATTAAGCTATCCGCGCATAGTACTGTACATTTAAAATCGGTTAATACATAAATCTATATTAATTAAAAGTTGCGTTCTTCAGTAGATTTTTATAAAAATATGCAACATATTCTTAAATATATTCAAAATAAATTTACATATACAAATTATATATATATATATATATATATATATATATATATATATATAGGATCTACTACTTTGTAGACCTTATACATATGCATTATAAGGTCTATAGGTCTACCGGGAAGTTCTATCCGAAATTATGACATCATTATTGGTTCAATGCATGTTCAGCTTTATATTTTTATCGCTCAGTGTATACATATCGACATAGAAAATAAACATTAATAAAGTTGGTTCACATTAGACTTAAGTGTGAAAAGATAGTATAAACCATGGCTACTGACCACGTTCATTTACGGCACTGTATTTTGTACGAATTTTACCAATGAAAAAATATCACAGAAGCATGTAGAAATTTGTTGAAAGTGCTTGGCGCAGCTACAGTTTTTGATAAAACATGCAAAAATAGTACGAAAAATTTGAAATGGGTGATTTCAAACATTCTGTTCCAGTCGAGCATCTTTGATTGACGACGATGTTGTTAAGGTAATGCTGGAGCAACCTCCTTTCCTGAAAACATCGGATATTACAGAAAGGCTTAATTCAGCCTAGCAAACCACATTTTGAAGAAAGGATTTATGTGGAAGTATTCAAGATGCTTGCCACATGAAAAAGTAAAAAAAATGCATGATAGAGTTGTCATATGAACATGTCAAAAAAGCACCGGTTAAATTTTTCGCTAAAGGTAAAATATTTTTTAAAAATGCGATAAACAAATTGCCCCCACGCCGTCAAGAGATCATTAATAATAATGGAAATTATATTATTCAATTCAGTTAATTTGCGAGAGAGAAGAAGATAAAAAATTAAAGATTTGTTTTATTGCACAAACGGATAAAACTTTCCGGTAGACCTGATATATTTTCATTGAATGTATTATCCGTGATCTCATTCTAATATAATTCTAATTTCATATATTAATTATTAACTATTAATATCTCCCAATCGATTCTTATAACTAGGTTTTGTGTAATTCCCACTACTAATTACTCGTTATTCATTATTTACTCACTATCTTGCATTGAAATTTAATTTGGGACAAAACCGTATTACCTCAAACCAAGCATCGAACAAATTTCAAACATGAAAACGAAAAACATTGCAATTTTCACTATGCAAAAATATTAAAATCCGATCCGTTTATCCTGCTCATCATCCGTTCAAAGGTATGACAATAGGGATAAAATAGATGACTAACGCGCAAACTTACCGAAGTGCGCTGACGTGTATTGTCCGACCCTAACTGCTCAACAGTTCGCAGGTACGATAGCCACAGGCTTGTGAAAACTGGGTCATTACACTCATTAAAATAAACACAATATACAAACGCAGTCACACTGCATGCACACATACCAATACAATAACAAAAAGACAAACACAATACACACATAATGCGTTCGGAAGTGCAATGACAGTACACAAATTCTCTATAGGGAAAACCGGGGATATTGATTGACATTTTGCTATATATTGATCATTTATATTATAGAGGACCAGCTGTGGCGTAATCAGTTCGAACGTGGGCCAGCACAAACTATTCCCGGGATCACTGGTTCAATTTCCGCCGCAGCCAAAGCTCGAGATCAGCTTAGATGTCAAATTTCCTTTGAGGTTATAGATCTCAAATATAATCTCAAGTGAAAATCGTCTCTCGTGAGTATAGCTGCATATAAAAGAGATGTATGTATATTCAAGTTGTGAATTGGTAACATATTGACATTTTCGTTTTTTCTTCAAATAAATGCTGAACACATGACGATTTCTATGACGATTTCTATAACTATTATTTAGTACCCTCAATCTCTCAAGATTTCATTTTTGAATAAGATCAGAAATCAGAAACACATTGTACAATTGCAAAAAATCTCCTTACTCATTAAAATTTTATTAAAATGATACTGCTAGAACATATTCTTTCTGATTCTAATATTTTACCAGATCATCAGTGCCATAAACTTGTTTCATACTTTCGAGTTCAAACAATATTGCTCGGAAAAATTTCTCGTAGTCAAGCTTTCGATAAAGAATGGCAATATCTTTAACAAAATGAAGTCGATACTTCCGTACTGCTTCTATAAAGTTTCAAAACTATACTTAACAGACTGGGGACACACCTATACAAGTGTCCCCATTGTGGTACCTCACCTAGCAGTGATTTTCTAATCATGCTCTACAACTCCTAACATTGCGATTTTGAAAAGAAATGCAAATCCTGTCCTTGCTTCTAACATTTTTCAAAATTATTAAATAATAGTAATCATTATTAAAAATTTATGAAAAATGAAAAGAAGTCAGCTCATATTAAATTCAACTTCCAATTAAGGATTCCGTGATAAGGTATTCACACGGATCGGAGATTAACATAGAAACCGTATATTAACCGCATAAATTGTCTATACATAATAAGTTATTAAAATATAAGACCGTAATTAAACCTACATGGACAATGAGATCCAACTAGTCCAGTGCATACAATCCAAAGTTGTAAGAACAATTACTGGTGCGATATCCCAAGATTTGTTAGCAACAAAATCATAAACGATGACTTCAACATCAATTTTGCAGTGGATGTTATTAAGAAGAGCAGCATTATTTCTTTTAGCGATATTCGTTCTATAAGAAGACTTCACAAAAAACTGCCATAGACTCAATGCATCCGATCATAAAAAATAAGTTTATCTTAGGTTTTTCGGCCCCTTGGTATTGCTAGTTCCGTACTCCTCTATAACACATTATATCTCTTATAATGCCGCAAGTAAAGATCTTCCCACTGTCATTTATTATGCTCGTAAATTTACTGTGTTTGTTGGCCGTTGCAAACTTTCCTTTGCATTATATCGCATGCAGCGTTAATGGCATAGAAAATCAAACGATTATTATTATTACCTATTACACGGCACTGTTGCTGAAATTCCAATTCAGAGAAAACAGACGAGGCGAATGAATAAACAAAAACAATAAGCAAAACTTAACTGATTTCATTTTTAGAAATAATCAATAATACAAAATGTTAACTAATTTAAATGAATATTTTATATTATGATTTACTAGTTTCATGATTATGGTTTATTATATTGCAGATCCCAATTATAATATGCATAATGTTTTCAAATGTAATTATTAACTTCCCGTACGGTAAGTTATTGTAATCGTCCAAAAATCGAACTTAAACATTTTTGCACATCTTTACGTTTCGAACGTAAATTTAAAAAACGTAAATTTAAAAAACGTAATTTCGAACGTAATTTCGAACGTAAATTTAAAAAACATTCCCTATTATTAAAGGGACGTGCTTTGGCAAAAACAGGTCCAGCCGATTCAGAGATATGGAGCAAAATGTGCCAAAAATGGCAGTCTTTGAGAGTACGAAGCATCCAATTTGAATGATTCAAAAACTTTTTACTTGTACTGACGAAACGATTGTTTTTGTGAAAAACTATTTTTTTTATTTCTAAAATATTTAGAAATATGAGATAAGATCTTTCATTCTAACTCCCCTTCATTAAGTTTTGTTCATTTACTTTTCATGTAAACTTATATAAACGTCATCGTCCAATTTATAAGCTCTTATATTTTCTCTACAAAATACGAATAATGAAAATTTCAATGATTATGATAATATATTTGAAAACATTTAATATTCTTTGTTTATTTCATCACGGTAAGGGTAGTTTCAGCAATTTACTTAAGGCACCGTGCCATGTACTACTAGTTTGAAGTTAAAATTATTTATATTATAAATTACAATATTTACACAAGATATATTACTTCATTTCAAATAATGGCGTCTACAAATATATTTGAATGTAAATTCTTTGAAATATGTTTTAATTTAACAAAAATTTACATTCCAAATTTTATTATTATAATTGTTGTTTTAATAAATAACGTTAGTAATCATCATCTACGTTAATATCAAATAAAACGTTAAGACCAATTTACTTCGGATGTAACAGAAATTTGGAAATTTATAACTATCTATATTAAATTCATTAACAAATTAAGAAAGTATTTTAGCAATTGTCGATAGTTTTCGTAATGCAACTCATTTTAATCTTTTGAGATACAATCACATAACCCTTTCTAACTCTCTTTAATATTTTTTTAGATGCATCACATAATCCTTATGCAAGCAAAAAAGGAAGGCAGCCATGATTTTAAATATTTCATCAAACGTATTTCTAGCGGTGATTAGAAAAATACGATAAAATAAGAAAATAGGTATAAACTGAAATCTTGGAATTCATCAGATGCATATATATCATCAATACATTATTTTAATAGACTTTGTAAGTGAACTTTGAGATTTTTTAATTCTTGCCTACTTTTTATATACAATTCAGATCAGATTAAGAATTCACTTCGAGTCAATAATATTTTTGCAATTATACATACTTTTGCCATTTGCACAGTCGCTAGCAGTTTAAACTACTATAATACCAATTGTACTCAAATATCATTTTTTATGTATTTTCTGAGAGAAATAGTCCTAATATTAATTCGTTAATAAATAATTAATTAATAAATATCAACTAGTTCATTAAATAATGACTTCCAGCCAGTACTACTTACATCTGATCTGCGTATAAACACAAAAGAAAATATGGAACGATCTAACTATAATGAAAATTATTTGAAATGTAGAAGAAACTTAAAAATTTTTTAGGTCAATTGCATAAATCTTCATCTGGAAATTATAGAGATTTTATAAGATCCTTACTAAAACCGAATAGAGTATTGAACTAAACTGGTCAGAATTGAAAGCGAAGAGAGAAGTAATTAATATCTGCTGAGTTCAAAGTTATTAATGCTTAGAATAAATCAACCAAAGCGTTTGTGTATATGAGCAAACAACAAGTGAGCTATTTTATGTCAATATATAAAATAGCTAGAAAAAAAAATATTACTAAAAGTACGTTTAGAATGAACTAGTGAAACATATTTTTTATTTGTTATTACTTGAGTAATAAACACATAGGGATATTTGGAAAATCACGCGCTTTTTTTACTTCTAGTAGGTATTTAATAAATGCAACAAATAATAATTTTGACGACAGTGCGTAAATGAAATATAAAACAAATACTATTTATTCCCCATTATATGGAAGAGTTAATGAAGAACAAACTACAAAATATTTTCAACTTCCCGTAGGGTAAGTTATATTTCAGTTTCTTCAGACATTTCTGAACATTTTGGCATACCTTAGAAAAAATTTATGTGATTGTGTGTATGTGTGGATTCAATTTATCGTCCACGATTCCTACGGATAGGGAGCTGATTAGTTTTTAGCAAAGACAGGTCCACCCGTTTCGCAGATACAAAGCAAAGCGTGTAGAAAATAGAAACCGTTTTTTTTGAGAGCGCGGAGGATCCAATTAGAGTGGTTCAAAAAACATTCAATTCGTAATGAAGAGGAGAAGTGGTGATTAGTTTTTGGCAAAGACGAGCTTCGCACATTTGCAAAAAATTGTAGTTTTTGAGAGAAAGAAGCATTCGATTTGAAAGATTCAAAAAACCTTTTGCTTGTATTGACAAATCGATTGTTTTTGGGCAAATCAAAAAAAATATTTTTATTTCAAATTTTTTCAATCATTTCCAAAAAAAAATTTTTTGAATATCGAAAATAATGCAAATTTTTATTCTGGCTAAAATTCTTAAGCTCACTTATATACTTGAAATATCATTTATAATAATATATTTGAAACCAGTTAATATTCTCCGAATATTTCATTACGGTGCGGGAAGTTCCACCAGTATAACTTAAGGAACGATGCCATACACCACTAGTTAGCAGATTATATCTTTTTCCAACTCAAATGAACAACTACGCGTATATCTATAAGTTTTTCTAAAATCAAGTATTATTTTGAAATAACAAGAATAATTAAAAAAACCAAATATGTCATTCGTCGCTTAACGGATACCTCAGTCGTATACTCACATCTCGAGTCGAAGTGAAATAACAGCATTCCTGCATTGAATATGCGTTTATCAAGAGATTAGCACGTGGGTGCACAGGCGCACTGGGCCTCGCAACCTCTGTCCCACAAATGAATGTCTCGAATGCGTGTACTTACTACTTACTGATCGTGAGTTTCAGCGGTCAAGCTTTGGTACCTACGTTTCACTTGCGCGACACAAAAGCAATACTGTGGGATTTGGAAAATTTAGACTGTAAAAAATTTAGATCCAGATAATATTTTAATGTTTTCGTAACATAACTCTAAGCTTTATGTGCATAATCTTTAATTGTGCTATATTACAATTTACATGTGTTTAACTCAAGGCTGTAAAGCACGTGCCCATTTATAATAATTCCTTTATCATAATTGTTTCAATCAGAGGTTACGGGTTCGATAACCACATCAGACAGTCTGATGTTGGGTAGCAGTAACATTCGTTTTCACATGGAAATATAGATAACAAAATGTTTCCAAGTTAAATTAAACCTTGCCCGGTATTGCTGCAACTACAAAGCACTATGTTATCATCAGAAATTGTAATAATAAATTCATCAAACAGAGATAGACCGTAGTAGTTACGTAAATTCGCAACAGCTTATAGGAACCTTAAGTTCTGATCTCTGGTAAAAAATATCATAATTCAATTTCATAATTGGATATTCTCATCAATTGGTTTAATAAACAAATTTGAAATTTTGGTATTGATGCGATAAACATTGTAGCTAATAAATTAGTAACTTATAAAGTTAATTAATAATTTTAAAATACAACTTTCGTCCTATCACTTTTATCCTATTTATTAACAAATACATATGATTCAAAATTATCAATTTAATTTACAACCGTGGATCAGATGACAAAAGTTACACAGTTAAAAAATGGCGCCAAACAGCAGACGTAAACACTTAGAAATAGTAGTGAACATAGATTTATGAACCGAGTTGCAAGTCGTTCCAGTTTTTGTTCGACACGTGTCCAAACTGCTCCTGTATTTGTTTAACCCATAATGAGCGCCAATGCATTGCACTAACGAGATGCTTGGAAAAATGATGCGAAACTAGCAATAACGTCTTTTATAGTATATCTGGTATCGGTCTAATGACAATTTTATTATCTGGTTCAGTTTAAATTATCATTCATATGAAATCATATAGTTTTATTCATATAGTCAAATGCCATCAGGTCGTGTCTTGAACTACAAGAGTTAACACATGTGATGGAAGTCCTGTCACGAAATGGCTCCTGTTGAACTCAATAACATAAAGACGAAAATAACGATGATGTAGTTATAGCTGCATTATTAAAATGTTACTTTTAAAACAAACGGTCTGGTGTATGTTTCATGGCATAAAGTGATATACATATTTCACTAAATATGCATGAAACGACGTTATATATATATATATATATATATATATATATATATATCTTGATAGTTTTTTCGACGTTGAAACATATTTCAAAGTAACTAGCAGCCCATTCGTCGAAATAAAAAAGGTATAAAGTATACAAACTTTTATTTATACGTTTCGACACAAGATGCGTGTCATCATTCAGCAACACAGGACAAAAACACTCTTGACGACACGCATCTTGTGTCGAAACGTATAAATAAAAGTTTTTATACTTTATACCTTTTTTATTTCGATGAATGGGCTGCTAGTTACTTTGAAATATATATATATATATATATATATATATATATTCTTTTATATTATTTGCACGTATTCTATCCTGAACATAAGCAAATTTTTGATCGTACTTAAAAATCTCTGAATCGAAATTTCTGAACTATATTTCCAATGACTTTTGAATAAAATTTGTTACCATGAATGTAATACAGTACAAACCACGTTTTATAAAATGTGTGTAGTACAAGTTGAATCATTTTCAGTTACTCATTGGGGAATTTATACTAAATTTCATTTATGTTTGACTAACTAAATGCATCAGGCAACAGTATATTTAAAATTCTGATGAATCTCGGCAACTTCATGTTACATTCCTACCACATCTATTTCAATTCTAACAAAACATTCTCAGATAAATGGATTCAAATTTTATAGAATGTTTTTTCTGGTACTGTATATTTCAGATTTTAGATTTCGGAGTTTAGGCATTTCTGCAAAAGGCAAGGCTTCAATAATATCTGGCGCGCGGTACCGTGACCTCGGTGCAAATAAACGGAACGGGATTTTTAGAAGCCCGAAGAGAATGGAAACAGGACCACGCCGATGTCCCGCACGATGCGTGATAATAAAAACATTCACCGTTCTTGCAGGCGCTAACACGAAATTTCTCCACGCGAATCGTATCGTCTCTCTCTATATACGCATGATCTCTAACTAATCATTCTACATTAACCATTATTTTGTTATTATCATCCATTCATAGTACTCATATATAGATCCCAATACTATCATTCATACCAAGTACCAACATTCATATTAGTGCCATATATTCATGGCTCAGTAATCTATACTGGACTGTTAAGCCACAACTCCAAAATCAACCTATTATCTATCCATGTCCCATATTCACGCCATGTCGTTCTAGTGTTCCCATCGTCACCATGTTTTTCCACTTTATATTTTGTGTCCTTTTATTTCGTCTTGCATTGTATCTATAATCATTACTCTCCTCTATTATCTGAATAATCTGCCTCCTAATTTTTATTTTTCGGCTCACCGCCCTCTCCCTGCTGACCGGCCTTGCTTCTGCTCCAACACTGCCTCCTGTTATCCGATGCACTCTTCACCAAAGGTAATGCATTCTCCAATCTATCCTGCTCCAGTCTAGCAGCTTTCGCTTCATTTTTAAGGATCATCCTTTGTTCTACTTCGAGTTGCACAGAAATAAAAAAAAAGAGAATATCATACGCGAATGTAGTATATTCGTGAATAATACGATAAGTGTGAATATTATACAAAAAAAATAAGAATGAAAAATAATTAAAAAAATACTCTATATCGGGCGGCTTCAAAGTACTAATCTAGAATCTCGACTTCAAGATAAATAGAAAGCAAACTGAAATCATAACAAAAATTGAGCCTTAAATGCAACATTGCAATTTGGGTCAAGTGATATGAGAGGCGGTCGTTGAACCAACAGAGATTGATTGTGACTCGCGCCAGTTACAATTCAAAAAGACTCAACAATTAGGTATTTGAATTTATGTTGTGATTAACGCTATTGCATTCAACGAATCGATCGTGCCCGACACTGTACTATAAGAGATTAACTGTATGTATATAGAGAATGTGCCAACTCTTGTGGAATTTTAATAGTATTAAATTTGAATTCACACAAATGAGTTATACAAATACAAGCTGATTATCATTAAATGCGAACGAATTCTGATCTACCCTATTCGATAAAACCAACTAATGTATAGAATATAAGGAGTAGCGACAGTCTTTTCGGTATAAGATGAAAGTTTTTTATATTTTTTTAAAATAGCAATCAAGATACAATCATATCTTATAACTTGTTATATGAACACGGAAAGGTTGCTATTGTAGTCGATGCAGATGCAATTGTTTATGTATAATTTTGCCCCTAAACTTCAACTATCATCTACATGTATTTATATAGATATATTGGTTTGTACATACATATATAATAAATATTGTAGTTACAACTTAAAATTATGCTGAAATAAGACGCCAAATTTTTAATAAAAGCTTCTCGTCTTATATCTTTGTACCAATTAGTAACATCTATATATTACAACAATAGGCTAGTTTAATATGAAAAGATCGAAGTAAATAGTTATAGTGACAACATTTTGAAATTAATTTGAGTTTTTATTTTTAAATCTTCAAAGCTATTTATATAGTCTTCATGAAAAACAACCTATTAAAGCTTGAAATTATCATAATAAACTATTAATTTTCCTGTGTAATTTTTCAATGATGAGGCGACTCAAAAAAAATTGACCAACAGAAATTCAATTTAATCTGTACTTAATCCTCTTTATTTATAATGTAAATTCCTCATTGAAAACAACAGAAATTCAATTTAATCTGTATTTAATTCTCTTTATTTATAATATATATTCCTCATTAAAAAAAGTTAATGTGAATATAAATAAATAATGTGTAAGCGTAAGTTTTTTTTTTTGTATATGTTATGTGTTTCTTATGATCACTTAAATAAATTATGAAATTTGCATTATTTTCGATTGCCATGAAATAAATAAAATAAAAAATATAGAATCTTCAAATATATTACACAAATATTGAAATCCTTACAAAGCACTATATCGAAATAATAAAATTCTTTTCACGAACTAAATATCTTGACTTTAAATTTTTATTGTGACCGGGTTATATATATATATATATATATATATATATATATAAATGCAAAAAATACTTTGCATCTATAAGAGTATCTAAAGTTTTAAAATTAGGCAGTCAAAATTTGCACGGCCTCATCTTCATGATCCTAGACACTAGCAATATGATATCGATCTGAAGCATCAAAATAGGCCGAGTTGGGTTTATAGAATTATATCCATATTCTCTATATAAATGATCAATGGCAACAGTTTATAGTCCGTGATTTGCAAATATTAATAGATGTTTTCTACGTTTTCTCATTTTCCTGTTCTTATACATCCATCACATACATACGAATTTCTACTTTCTATGATACGAATCATCCTAAGATTTGTGATATGCAATAAAAACATAACAGATTTTCTATCTCTATGCGATGATTTTTTTGATTACAATATACATATATAATGCTGATGATTTTTTTATTGAAGCCGGCTTGTAAGTTTCCAAGTAAAAACCGATGTCACTACTGTTTGATATTAGGCATCCCAAGTCGGGTATCAAACATGGGACTTCTGATTGCAATAATAGATCTACAGGAAATGGATTTGTATCGCATAAAAATATAAGAACATTGTATCGCAATTTGACAATTTAAAATAAATAGAGACATAATAGCAATTCGTGCACTCTTATCATAACAATTTGATCATAACTTATCATGATTTATGATGCCAATTATATATAAATAATATGTTTCCATAAAACATATTTTTTTAATTTTTGGCCATAGAAAATAAAATGAATTTGCAAGATATTTTTCCTGTATCAAGTTCAAGTCACATTTAACAAAATTGCTGAAGGCCGTAATTCTCTCGAAATAAATAGTTCATAACCTAGAAAAGACTAGAAGACATATCGACAAGTATGCACCCTGATAAAGCATCAACGGATCATCAGACATTGAAGGTAAAAACCCTTTTAGCCACCGATATTATCAATAAGAATGTGCGCTTGCTAATGGATAATTATAATTGAGCAGAAAGAGCAAAAAGGGTTCAAAGACCTTTTATTGTAACTAAATTAAATAAATGCCGCCGTTTAAACGGCAAGCGTGGGCAGTGGTGAAAGGATATAGCAGGGTTTGACGACGCGCGGAACAGAATTAATGCTATATTTATTTCAACATTGGAGAATGGAAGAATAATTGCTGCAGAATTAATCCAGGATGGTATTGGATTAGTCACAAAAAATATGAATTACTAAATGATTTATTGAACTCTGCAAAAGCACAAACTGATGAACGAGTACCAGCCCATCTTCTACTATTGATCCCAGTAAATCTGTCAAACAGGTATTTTCTGCTGCATGTATCAACTAATATTTATAAAATTTATCTTAAATTCGAACTCGTTCGTTCGCTGACTTTAGTAAAAATAAAATTTATAAATCACAAATAGTGTAATCTACGAGTAATTTAAACTCCTATATTCAGAGCAAACGATCTTCCAGGTATCAATTTTTGCAGTGATACCTTTTAGCTTAAAAGCCTTAAACTTGAGTAACAAATAATACCCTTCCAGAAACTCTACTTATCTTCATCATTTATTGTTATTATCAACGATTGATCGCTAGTTTTCAGTGGAGGCACTCTCCCGACAGCTTTCTTGTAGTTCGTTGCACTTCATCCGGGTTCGTCGGAAGAGATAGAAAACGATCATCAGCAAAAAAACATAACGAGAATCAAGACATGGGCACCGCTCGTAGAAAATCGGTCAGGGAAACTAACGTGAGCAGACAAATAGATGACTATCTAACCTAAGGATGACAAATCACAAGGATGATTCGGATTTACGATATTCGTATATTTAATTCCATACTGAGCGAACAAATGATTTTTATGAGACCACAGAGTGATAGGGTTTGTCTGCTATATTTTGTATCTTTTAATTGCATAAAATGTATAATATTTGAACATATAACAATAAAACTTTATGGATATTATATAATTATTTTTTTGAAAAACAAAATATATTATAAGTGTTAAAACGATCAAACACTGAATACTTTCACATCAATAATAAATCCTAACTAGTTGAAAGTGGCATTTAGCCTTAAGGCAAGTTGCATAAACTTTCCGAAATGTGTAAGAATTGACTTAATCAACCGAAATTAAGATTTAGATATTTAGATAAAATTTTCAACTATTTATTTCTAGTTTCTTTTCAACTAGTTATCGCTATCAATTAAATCTAAACTTTGCGACTTCCAATAGAATTTTCTCAAACACATCTAAATTATCTGTAATTACATGCCCTAAAACTGTAGTTTATTATTTTAAATTCTAATAAATTAATAAGGTTTAACTCATCACATGACAAAAACAACTTTTGACACAAATTTCGACTAAAATATTTTCTCACACTTTATACATCAAACTATTTGTCGTAGGGCCGTAATATTTTAGCATGTTTTATAAGACGATGACATCTATTGCCAAAAAAGGGTTAATTAAAATCGGCATTTTTTTCAACAGGTAATTTCAAGAAAACGGTCCGGTAGATTTTTACCTAAAGCTAATCAACCAATATCTTTTTATTGATTTTTTTAAATCGATTTAAAATGGAGAGCTAAAACGTGCACGATTTTTTTTTCACTTTTCTGCAATTTACATAGAAACGGCTTGGCTGATCGTCGCATAAATTTGATAAACGCTAGTCCTCATCGAGATACATCGAATGACTTTTGAATTTTTGAAATCGGTCCAGCTGTTTTTTGAGAAAACGTCGATTTACGGTAAAAAATCTGTTCACACAAACACATACTTTTTCCAAATTTGGTCTCATTCGATTCAGAATGGCTTGAAACGTCGAGAAAACGTAAAATTAGTGAATCGGATTTTTTTATGAAAACATAAATTTCTCCTTCGGAAAGTTAATTAATACATAAATAATTCATAAATGATTAAATTATAGAATAGTAAGTTTATAAAACATAACCTGCGCATTTCAAATGAACTTTTGCAGATCTATAGTTAAAGCAAATACTACTTCTATTAGTAACCAAAAAGTCTCTTCGTTGGCATTTCTAAAAGCAATAACTATTTGATAGGCGTGTGTAAATAATTTAGCAAATAATTTTTGACACGAAACATTAACGTACAATTAGTGATTAGGATATTTACCAAATTCTAATGTCAGCAAGTAAAAACGTGCATATAAAAATTTCTTACAGATATATAAAGTTATACAACATATAAATAAATATTGAAGTTTCGTTTTGTAATACGATTTTAAGTTCATCTACTAACACTAGAATCAATACGAGTCAATTTGACCATTTGCATTTTTATGTGATATACATAACAATTTCAAGTCATTTTTTTTAGATATTTTTGGTTTTTCATAGTACGGTACAATGGTATACAAAAATTAATTTTTAATTTTTCCCTAATCCCTTACCCAAATTGACTCTCAAAATAGGTATACAAGCAACTTCCGCCATTCTAGTGTTAAATAATATTACGTACTAAGAATGCTAAACTCTGCGATATTTCTATTCTTTCAGAAGCACTTCACATATGCGATCTGATATATTTATAACAGATTAATAAAATAAAAATACTAAAATCAAGTGCATATTATTTCAAGTGAAAATAAAAATTACAAAAAAACTATTAATGAAAGAAACTTACTCTTCGGGTGGCATATGCCATTTTTAAATATATAGTATTTGATGTTTGAAAACAAGACAGTTTTGATTATATCTCGAATTATTGGCAATAAGACGGTATTAACGTGAAAAATAAATTTGTAAAGTAAATTATTCCGCGTCTTTAGAGTTTAACACCGTAGTAAATGATTTATTTTATATAGTAAGTATTTATATAGTAAGTATTTATATAGTAAGTATTGCGATAAAATTTATGAACTCGTATTTTTTAATATATTTGTTTGAACAGCGATCAGAACTTAAAGCTGTTGTAATGAATTTACTTATAAACTACTTTGGTTTTCTATAGATGCTTTCCCAAATTGAAACCGATTCTATGTAATGAATTTTATCATTAATAGTTTCAGTAATGCTGATGAATTTTTATTGACGCACCAATGCCGGCTAAGAGCTATTTTGATAGGAAAAAGCAAATATTATGGCGACTCGCCATATTGCCCATTTCTCTGTGTATATCGGTCATAAATAATAAAATTCTTTTCTAGTTAATAAAAAGTTATAAGCAAAAAAAAGTATTTTCTTAAAATTAAATCCTTAAGGGTATTTGTGAAAAATCTAATTTATATAGTGCGATAATAATTATAATCTATATAACCAATTAAGATTATTTCATAAAAAAGCATAAAAATTATGTCTAAAGTAAATAAAGTAAGTATTTATACTTTAAACCATTTTTTTAAATTCTTTACATGTATTAAGCTTAGCAATAGATTGAAATCACTGCTTGTATTGGAAAAGTAGGTAATAAATATATTATCAATTTTCACTAGCCACTCAATGTCAATCGCTCTCATATGAGAAACTCAGATCCGTAGTATTTCTGTGAATACGTTGAAACCTGTACCAGGAAAGAGCAAGTGATTGACACAGCAAGATAACAAAATGAGCGCAGTAGTTACAGAAAGCTCAGAGTTCTTACCTATTTTTATTATAGTTGCAAGTCAACATAAAATACATTCACGTTTTTAAAACTAACTTGATGACATACAAAATTAGTATCTCTGAGAAAGTGTATATCCTTGTTCGACACCAAGTAGTATATTTATAAGAATAACTAACTTGTTTCAAAACGATGTAAAAAGCTATAGTTTATGAGTGAAATTTATAACAATATTAGTATTGAAACTATTTATGCGTTCTGTTCAAACTTTAATAAGATTAAATACAAAATATCTACAACATAAACGAAACTTTGATAAGTGAATATATAATATACATTTATACCCAAAAACTATTTAAAAATTGTAAATGATCACAAAGTGAAAATCTCAAGTGGAAAGCAAGAAGAATGAATTGTAAAGCAAATAAAATATACCAAATAATTTCTGCTTTCTGCTCATAAAATGGTCATAAAGTGACAAATACAAAGAAAAAGTTGCCACTTTTTTACCACTTTTAAACAGAATTTTAAATAAAATTTCAACATTTTATAGGTAAAAACTTTCGCTTTTTTGCTGTGAAACAAACTGTTAAAATTTTGAAAATCGGTGTAGCAGTTTTTGAGAAAAAGCCAAGGTCAATAATTGGCTCACGTACACACAGATACTTTTCTAAATTTGTCTCAAACGATTCACATTCATACCAAGTCTAAGCAAAAACATAAGCTTTCTTTTAGGGGAGTTAAAAATTTACGAAATAAGTTCATTATGAGTTTTTTTTAAAGAGTGGTTCCGACTTTACTTATTTAACTCTGGATTTCATTCGTATAATTTTTTTTTATATCTTTACGATTCGAAGGTTTCTGAACATTTTGGCATACCTTGATATATTTGTGACGATCAACCGATTAAAAATTCAAAAAACATTCGATTCGAATTAATAGGGACACATGCTGATTAGTTTTTGGCAAAAGCAGGTCCAGCCATTTCAAAGCTACGGGGCAAAAAATGCTAAAAATAATAAATCAAGGAGCGTCGGATTTGAATGATTCAAAAAATATTATATTTGTACTGACAAAACAAAAAACTGATATAGTTTTTGAGAAGGCTTTTGGAAATCTAATAAAGAAAATAAAATAGTGCCATTTTGCGGTCAAAAATGATCATTAGACATATGCGCATCAAATCATCAGATATTTTATAAACATTTTAAGAATAAGAACAAATTTTGTTTATATTTCTTTGGATTCCGTACCAATATGTTTGTCCGTTAGACTGCGATGCGGCGCTTACCCGCTACGATATTTCGTCTCTAAAACAGCTACGCAGTACGATATCTTTGAAAAATAGTTTTAAAATTTCAAAAAATATCAAAATATAAAAAAAATCAAATTTCTCAAGTCATTTTTAAAAAAAAAAAAATCAATAATTTCAAAATTCTCAAAAATCTAATATTTTAAAGTTTTCAAATCATTTAAAGCTTTTTCAAAAAATATAATTTCCGGCAATTTGCCTTAATACACCAAATGCCATGCCCACCACATATATATATATATATATATATATATATATATATATATATATATATATAATTATCAGCATACATACAAGTAAGTATATATCAGCTGTCAGTAGGTACCGTGCGTTCCAAAGCATCTACATAGCGGGACAGAGTACCATAAAAAATCAGGTCAAGGACGAGTTCGGACAAAGTTTTTTATGAAACGAAACGGTTTAACAGAGAACAAATAAAAAAATGGTCTTTTTATTTAAATCTCGCGGTCCGGGGTACATTTCTGCATGGAACTGCTGTACAGATTACTGTATTTTTGCATTGAAAAACGCTTGTACAATAGAAATAAGGTTGTGTGAGAAGTTGGGTTAAATACTGCATTTAGTTCTCTATATAAAATATTGGTGATAACATATTTTGTAAATGATGCGATTCAACTGCTTTCATATTATATTATTTAATTAAAATAAATAATACTACTGCGATTGTTAAAAGGAACGAACCATATCCGCATCGATCATACATATTTTATCTATACAACTCAAATATCTATATTAGGCATCAGACATTTATGTAATCTGCTCACGAATGTACTCGTACATTCCATTCAGAAGTAAAATAGATTTGAAGAATTCATGCCTTGTTCTATTAGTTATTTCTCAAAATTTTAGTATAATTAAAATATGTCCAAAATTGAGTCGAAACAAGCATATGATAACTATAAATACAAACAAAATCTTCATTCAATGAAGAAGATCACAAAAAAAAATTTCTAGATGATTTTATGAAATTCAAATGAAAATCTCCCTATAAAGTTCAATATATTTAATAACCTACACTGCACTATATATCTACTAGCTGGTAAGATTGTATATTTATTCTATGTTATGACTATAACACACTAGGAAAA
>NW_020536184.1:0-13827 GCF_003426905.1 Ctenocephalides felis | reverse complement strand
GTTAAATTTTTTACTCACAAGGAGAACCTCAAGTTTGCTCTCCTAGGATTTTGATGAAATCTTTGCTTGGCGATAGACTGATTGTCAAACTAACACCATAAAATATTATAGACAATTACAAAATTAAATAAAATTTTTGAAGTTATGATACTTCTCTTTAACAGCTTGTTTTTTGTTAGTAAACAACCCAATAGTTGCCCTAACTATTTCTTGTCTCCGGAAAGGGCTATTTTACTCACAAGGAGAACCTCAGGTTTACTCTCCTGGGAATTTGGTAAATCTTTGCATGGCGATAGACTTGATTGTCAAAACGAACATTTTAAGGAAGTAAACGAATATATAAAATACAGTAAAAGTGAAAATGAGTGAGAAAAGGGTTTGCTTTCATGTTTCGTTGTTTTATGTACAATTTATATCAAAACACTATGAATAAAGTTCTCAAACTATGTGATGGAAATTTTCATCACTATGCAGTAGTTCCACTTGTAATGTATGGCAAATTTTTTTGTAAATGTATTTTTTGTGTTGTTTTTTTAAGAAACAGATTATGATTTGTATAAGTTCTTTGGTATATATTCTACATATCAGTTATCAAAATTCCTAGCACAAGATCATACTGGTCGCCAAAGTTCGAACAATAAACGTATGGGAAAAGTAGATCTCATGGATAGCTTTTTGGGCAGAAATCATATAACAAAGAGGTCTAAAAAGTGGTATTTGCATATTTTTTTATCTATTTGATCGAGCTATCATAAACTTTTAGAATGTTTATAAAGTTGCTCAGAAAGAGATGAACGTAAAAAGAGTCTGCTTACAATGGGCCAATTCAGTAAATGTGGTTTCAATTTGTGCTTAAATAAAAATAATGATTGTTTTTTAAATTATTATAAAGAGTAAAGAAGATTGAGTAAACAATATATTTATATAGTTCTGAGCTAGATATGTGGCAATGCATGATGATGTAAATTTCCATCATATTGTTTTTTGCATAATACATATTTCTATTTACATTAGGATTTTTTAAAAATATTTTTTCCTGTAATCTAGAGCATTAATTACATCACCCTGATTTATTTTATTGAAATAGAAAAAAATCATGCAAAGAACGGTTAAACCATTTTCTTTTGCGGCCCTTGATAGGAAATCCTGTCTTCACATTTTCACACACATTTGCATGCTACAACCAGTGGACGTGCGTAGACAATTTCATTTATTATTGCAGAAACAGGACGATTCAAAAGTCGCACGATTATTGCAAATAATCACAACGCATTATTTATTTATAATTCATTTCATGCGTAACATATCCATAATAAATATATTACTGTTTTTATATTGTGTAATAAATGTGATGCTCCCATTGTCTGCAATCGGTTGGAACATTGTTTGACGAGTCGCGAATGATAGATAGAGATGAATTTGGTTATATTATATCAATTGGTATATATATATATATATATATATATATATATATATATATATATATATATAGCTGTTCATATTTCTTAAATTGCAATTAAATTGATTTATGCATAGTTGTTGCCAGTCAGAGAAAAATATTACAACTTATACAACTAATATACAAATATTTATTACAACTAGACTATTGCAAGTGGAATCATTTTATAAATTTAACAAATTCAAATTTGTTGAATTTTATTTTAATTTATTAAAAATTTAGTTGATGATCGTATCTATACTAATTCACTTAGAATATAATAAAGATTTTAAACAAAACTATAAATTTTTATCTGTATATTTAATCCACTTTATTTTACTATTTTTTCACACAACTATCTTCACTGCAATAATTATTTTTTTGATACTTAATTTAACTAAATGGTACTTGTGCTAATAATAATGATCAATTTCTACTTTTACTACTTTATTGGTTTAATTTCATTTTTTTTTTTAATTTGAAAGGGAAGTTCAATAGAAAATACAGTACTAAAAAGCTACAATTATGAAAATAGATTATAAATATATACTTGATACTTGTGCTAATAATAATGATCAATTTCTACTTTTATTGGTTAGCTGGCTTTATAACTTTCGGCGACAGATACGATTATATATATATATATATATATCACTAGAAAGACGGACGAATTCAATATACCTACATTGCCTGAAAACAGTCAAAATGACTGCGTCGTGAAAAACATAAATAATGCGTTTAGAAATTTGTTTAAAATTAATTTTTATTATTTCATGTACTATTTACATTTATACAAATTATCTATAAGTGCTGAAAATAAAAAATAGTTCATCTGAAAAAAAAGTTCATTATTTTTACAATTCATGCAAATATAATTTGAGATCTTTTTATGAGTACATTTTCCGCAAACATATTTGTTGAAACTTTGATACGTATTATTAGTTTTATTATTATTACAAAGTCTTATTTGGCAAAATTTTCTTTTATTACTATTGGTATTTGCATGATGTCTGTGGGTCATCATTTTCCTTTGATTTTTTTTTGTGTTGATGTCATGTAGTCCGCGGAAAGCTGTTCTGCCAATTCAAACAAAAACTGTTCTCTAAGGATTTGTTTTCATTGGATTTTTATTCCTGTCGCTTCCTTGTAAAGAATCCAGGCATTTATCGCAGCCAAAATATTGAAAAATATTTGCAGGGGTCATCTACGTGAACTGGATTTCACGGTATATTTTCTTTACCTTTGATCTGTAATGTCTTCTTTGCTGACCATAAATAAGTTAATTTCAAATTTTTTTGCCTCATAGGCCCCACGAGTATATAAATTCCAATAAATGCACGTATTTCCGGTAACGATGTTGTCCAATCGTACCCCAAATTCGACTGCCCTCTTCTTATGTGCAGTGTTTTATGTGTTTGATAATATAATTATCTATTATCAACGAAAATGCACTGACAAGATCACCTGTAATAATATTCTTTTTTGCATAGCTTGTTGGCCTTTTCACACCCTTGAAAACACAATTAGATGATGACCTTCCTGGAGTACCACCTTCGGCAATTTTGGTCCTTACAGTACCATGAGAGGTTCCGTTTCCTTGAATTTTTCATCAGTTTCTGAGCCACTTAGCACCCTCCTGCATACACTGATGGCACTTTTATTTCATCAATAGTGATCACCTTCATCGCTACCCTCAGAATTAGATGATTCACGTGGAATATAGTCCGATTCATCTTCAGATGATTGTGCCCAATTTTCTGCATTTGATTCTATGTCGAAACACTCTTTACTTATGTTTGTAGTTTTTGCAATAATTCACTTCTCTTCGTCATGTTATTTATAAGTTCTAAAAAAACAACTGAACAACGCGTTATACTGAAAGTTACTACGTGAAAAAGCCCGATCTAATGTCAATACTTACCAAATTCGGTTATTTCTATGTAACAAATGCATTATTGATCATTCGAGATGAATGCACGCGAGATAACAATTTGCAATACAATAACAAAGCCGTTTGTTTATGTAAAATTTCTATAGCAGTCAAATGACTGTTTACCGTCCATGCAGGCATAACATGTAAGAATATTGAAAATAAAAGTGAGATAAGGCAAATAATACGATTTGTCTACGCATTTATATGTTGTATAAAAAGTCACAAAATTTCACGAAGCTGCGACTTCAAATACATAGTTATTTTTATGTTTGAAAATGCAAAACAGTCAAAATGACTGCGTCCGTCTTTCTAGTGATATATATATATATATATATATATATATACATGTGTGAGTCGTGTTTATACATGTACATCACCCGATCTTCTTCACGGTTTTTATTCACAATACAATTTGTTTTTATTGTTCTAGTTGTGAAAATTTCATACCTCGTTGTAGAGCTTTCAGGTGCACAACCTTTCTACTTCACAATTTATAAATAACATTTATATCTTACAATTCACAACCTTTATACCTTTAATTCAATTCAAATTTGATATAGTAAGAATTTAATTTTAATTCTCTCTGAATTCCGTATAATATATAAATTTTTCCAATTATTTGTTTTGTGTGGTGCAGGCTATCATTTGAAAGCTAAATAATAATAACATAAATGGTAATTTAAGAATATTAAATAAGTTCAAAATTTTGTTTTATACGATTGTTAAAATGTGTAACTAGTAGTGTGCAGACTTATGTTCAAATTAACCATATTCATTATTTTCGGAAGTATAATGCTAATTAGAAAGTATTCAGTATTCTTTTTTATTAACGATTATGCCATAGTTTTCTCTATTTTTATTTCCTATATCATTTTACAGTATGAATAGATTCACCAATATAAAATTTTTTAAAAATCTTGACACTAACTTATTTTTTTTAATTTACTACTATATTTACAACTAACCAGTTAAGGATATTTAGTAATTTTTTTTTTGGGATTTACAATTGTCATCTGCAATAAGGACATTGTGTATCTATCAGAGTGACATGTTGGAAAAACAACTCAATAGTTGTTCTCTCAATCTTCATCAGGACAATTAATGACTTAAATTAAGTGTCGATTCTCTTCAGTCTAGGTCAATATTTTTCTGTTAGTAAGGAGTTTTCTTGTGAATTAATATGTCATCATACTACAGTATGGTTCATTGCAATGGTTCTTCTTACGCAAACCTGGAGATAAATATTGATTATTACAAGAAGAAGAGATCGTACTAATATTGCGGATAATATTGATTATACAAACAAACACTTCAAACATAAAACGTCTATAGTTAAGAGATCTTTTTAAACCGTGTGACGAAATAGTTTCTATTGACATTCTATTCAGCGTTCGCTAATTGAATCCTCAGCCTACAAAGAATACATACCTTGACTTGTATTTAGCTCACGTTGTCAATAATGATTTCATATACATATTGGTATTTCTTATAGAAAACGCGGCATAAATAAATAAAAACTCTTTCTTAAACACACATCATAAGAATTTCATATTGGTGAAATCTTCTACGACCTTTAAGTACAGAATTGTTAAATTTTGCGTGCAATTAACACCTGGTTATTATAAGATAACCTTTGTTAGCGGCGAGATTTGTGCGCATCGGACGTGGGCGTACGTGTTTCACGCTAAAATCACGTGCTCGTTTGCATAATAATAATATTCTTTAAGACATTTTTGACTTGAACTTTGTTACACAATTTTTTATGTATTTATCACGTCGCGCTCGAAGCCTTTTGATTATAAGGGCCAGTGGTGTTACACCTGAATCTGAGATCCCGGATTCGATACCTGTTTCGAACAGCCCTTATGTCAAGCAGTAGTGACCTCGGTTTTTACTTGAAAATATAGATAGCAATATTGTTGTGTTAGTTAAAGTTGTTGCCAATTCAGAGAAACTTACCGAAGGCAGCCTATTATTACAACTAGACTATTGCAAGTGGAATACTTTTTTTTCACATTGAAAAAAAGTGCAAAGATAGCTTACAAATTTAAACTGAGTGAAAACAGCGCTTTTGCCCGATATTACTGTATCAATAGAATATTATCACTATTATAGAAATTGTCGAATTGATCTCAACTGCTTGGGTTGCCTTTGTAAATCATTACAACAGCTCATAGAACCCATATTATGATCGCTGTTCTAATGAAAAATAATTCAAGAATAAATATCTGTAGGGTAGGTAGGACAGGGTACAAAGGTCCAACATGACGTTGATCAATTATATTGTTTAAACTAAACAAATTATATCACAACAAATAACACGTATCAAACAAACAACTATATGACCATGTTCAGAAAAACTCCCAGCTAATTCATCATTGTAGAATTGCATTTCTTTGTTGTATTTAAAAAAAAAAAATACCCGTGTCATTTTCACGCCATAGGCGTTTTCAGATTTTAGGAAAGAGATTTTACTCAAACAAGATATGCAAAATATAAATTTCATAGGTAGAAATAACACTGTATATAACCTTGATCTGGTGTAGTTGGAAAAACTATGTATTTGATTTATCTCTTGTAAAGTTGGTTTTTCTAATCTAATTTACTTTTTTATTCACTATTTTTCATTGTTTACACCTTTGCCAGGGTAAAAGTTCAGTTGGTTCTTTTTACCCCATACACGTGTAAGCTTTTATGAAGGTAATATTAAAAAACTGTTGAATCTAACTTAAATTAACAATGCACCTTATAAAATAATTGAAAAACGTATACATAAAAAACATATTATGGTCTCCTAAACTAAAAATAGTGCTCACAACAAAAATAACAAACAACTAAAGAAAATGCTTTTGTTATTGATTTTCTGATAGAGACGTTGTAAGAGTCAAGTTGATGGCTGGTTATACATCTTTTTCTCTTATTTTCAAATATTGTTTTAAAAAAATTCTTACTTTCACTTGATTTTGAGATATTGTGAGTGGACCTTTTTACCCACGGACCTTTGAGCTTCTATTTATATAAAGATTCCTGGTGTTGTAGTGTTCGTAAGCCAATCCCTGAACATCGTAATTCTAATCTACATTTACAGCTAAAAAAAACATATATTTTTATTTATAATTATTTTTAATAAGATAATTAAAGTCTTATTTATCATCTAAGTATTCTTATATAGGTTTTTCTGAATTAACAGATGTCCCAAGCAATTTCACTTAATGTTAATAATCCACAAATAGCAACATAATACAACAATATTAATGCATAATGATTTTCAATTCCACAAGTTTATGCTTTTCTTACAAAACACATAAAATTTATTATCTATTCAGTATTATTACGATTGTAAAGTGATTTGTTTATATTATTATTCGATTAACATGAAACAAACAATTTTACGATTATAGTTTTTAACCTTTCACTACAAAATAAAAATAAAATAGGAATATGCAAATTTCTTCAGTAAATTGTTAAGTCATCACTCAATAAAATTATATGCGCGTTTCTCACTCACTTTTACATTCACGAGCTTTTAAGTTGAATTAACTGCCATGCATTTAAAATCATATATATATATATATATATATATATATATATATATATATATTTCCATTTATTAATTGGTTATGAACTATTGATAAAAATAATAATTAATACTATTATGATCTGCAATAATAACATTAAATTGTTTACTTTCATTAATTTATGAATATTTATACTATTTCTCTAATATATACAAGATAAATCTTCAATGTATTATTACTCATAATTCAATTATTTATTTAATATCTCTGCTAAATTTTATTATGATTTAGAAATATGTATATTCTATTTACATGCATGCATTATATATATATATATATATATATATATATATATATGTGATTGGAATTTGTGATAAGACTGGGAAACAGACTCCAGACATCTTCTTACGTTTGTCGAGCATCATGATTTCTGTGTCCAATTAATTTGCATGGATCTTACGTACACGGAAATATTACTGTTTTATGTTGTTTTTGTAATTATATTTTGAACAAAATTTAAAAAGAACCTATTATTACAATACACAATTTAATATTTGTAAATAAATATGTTACAGTTGTTGGGTGTAGCAATTTATAAATACACTGAACTCTGATATTCTTCTTTTCGGACGACCATATATTATTTATTGTTAGACTATATCATTTTTCCCTGATTAATTTTGGATATTTGAATTTATTTAAAAAAACTTGCTGGTCGAATGAGGATTCTTTAGAATAGGATTTAGAGTTGTGACATTATTTTATTGCTTCAATTTAGAAAAAGTTAGGTATATCTGTTCAGCTGGTGTCAAGGATGATGTCTCCACAAATGCTCGATTTAGTTAAACTATTTATAAGGGATACTCATGATTGCCGAGAAATTATAAAACCCATCGATACCTTCAATACTTTATGTACATATTTCAAAGAGATTGTAAAATTTGAGAAATAATTTTTCTCCCCAATCGTTGCACATTTACTCAAAAATTATTTTGTCTCGGCATTTTTTTCGCCAGAAATCAAATTCAGTAATCGATTGTGATGATTATTGTTTTTTGACAATATTTTTTACTACTGGCTATTAAAATGAAACTGAATGGTCGTATTAACCGAATTCTATATTTGATATACTATTTATTAGAAGGCAATATAATAGTTATTCTGTTCTGTTCTGTTTTTGTATTTTTTTATTAGAAGCTATTCAATCATTGTTTTTTTCGAAATGTAAAGATATTTTAATTTTTCTATTTTTGCAATGCCCAGGCAGGCTGTTACAATTGGAAAAATATTTATGATCTATATTTAATAGTTATTGAAAGTATCTAACAATAAAGACTAATTGAGCCACTGCTACTTCAGCTTGCCGAAAACGCGGGATTTGAACTTGGATCTTTGTGGTTGCAAGACAGGCTCTAACACTCACATAATATACTTTCCAGAAAGAAATTTGCAATACGCTTATTTTAAATTATTGATTACTGCATCAAAGCATCAAAGGTTATTTTGTTCTTTTTGTGATGTTTTTTTTTTTATTAGAAGGTATTCAATAACTGTTCTCTTCAAAGTGTGATGATATTTTAACTTTTTTGTTTTTGTTTTTGCAATGTCCAGATAGGCTGTTTTCACAAAATATTTATAATCTATATTTTCTGATAATTGAAAGTTTCTAATAATAAAATTAATTATTACTACTACTTGATATCAACTTGCCCAAAACGCGGGATTTGAACTTGGAATTTTGTTGTAGCAAGACAAAGGATCTAACACTCATGAAACGTACTTCCCTGAAATAAATTTGAAGAAAGAAAATTATTGATTACTGCATCAAAGCTTTTGTCATATGTATTTAGTATTGAACTTATATTGTTTCATTGATTGCTCAGATAAACAATCCTTAATTTCATTATATTCATAGTTCTATTATATTTTAGTTTTAAATTTGTTGGGTTCCGTACCAATGTTTATCTGTTTAGACTGCTTATGCCCTTCGATATTTCTTCTCTAAAACAGACACGCAGTACGATTGTTTTGAAAAAAGTACAAAAATTTCAGAAACATTTCAAAATATAAAAAAAAAAAATTCAAAGAAGTCAAATTTATTCAAAAATTTCAAAATCTCAATCTCATTTTTTTTCAAAGTTGTCATAATTTGAATTTTTTGTACGGAAAATTTCAGCAACTTTCCTTAAGGCACGATGCCATGCACCACTAATTACTAATTTGCATAAAAGTGGTTATAGCAAACAAACATCATGTTTACAATAAAAAAGTAACCATATAAAAGAATTATACATTTCTCCTTATTGTATATGGTCAACAATTATTTCCGTTTCTAGAAACAATTATTAATGTTTATTTATCACAAAACTTCACACATTTTCTCATTTCTATGAGAAATAATAATTTATGAGCCTCATCGATTTTCTATAATTGAATGCAACATAGTTCTGACATAGATTTAGGTAGGTGCAGTGAAGATATGACACACGGAACAAATCATAAACGTTCGAATGCGTACAACACAGGCACGACATATGTCGGATATTTAAATATTTAAACTTTCTACACTTAAAGTCTATTTAGCATAAGTGCTAAATTGATGAACAAATTGCCTTTGTAAAATATGCCTATGCATCAGCATAATGTACCTGAGATATGCATACATAACTAGATATTTAGAAATATTAATTTAATATTTGTTTCGCCGAAGAAATCGTTGGTACGTTTCGCTTGTTAAAATGAACTCTCGTGAGAAACATAAAATTTATAAATGTCAAATATTCGTAAGAACGAAGATATTTATTGTAAGATTAAGGTAGAGTAAAATATTTGCAATATGTAAGATATTAAGCGTTGTTATGGCAACACCATGTTATGCTTTCTTCTTGGTATTAAAAACAGACAAAAAGCTATGTGTTTGCTGTGCGATTGGGCGTTTTGCTCTTAAAATCTAACTTCATGTATGTTTTATCATGACACATCCTAAAGATGCACTTACGATAACATTGTCCGTTTGACGTTGTGTGCGTTTTCTAGGTTAGGTTTTATTTACAAAACGCCTGAGCACAGCAAATTCTAAGCATTTTGACTGTTTTTAGTACCAATAAAGAATCATAACGTAGCGTTGCTATAACAACGCCATGTTACGATCTATTTTACCAAAGAATTGGCACCTTAGTTCCAAAAAGAGAAACAATCATTCTGTAATTAGTTAATTTTCATAACATTCTTCGAACTGATTTAATACAAAACATTTTTATTGGGCAAATTTCTCGGAAAAAAATCACCAAATATTGTGATTGCACGAATATATTATTTTTGTTCTTCCTGGATTCAACTGAAGATAGTAACTCATACTTACTCGATACTTAACTGAATAATTTATTTATTTTTAGCGCTTATGAATTATTTTCATTTAATTATTATTATATTTGTAGCTCGAAATTTGAATTGATATAATTTACTTTTATACACAACTATTGCATCACAACGTTAAAATCCCTGAAATTTCTGTGCGCTATAATTTTTTTTATATTGGATGATGTATTCTAAATTTAACGAATACTTATTTCTGAAATATACAATATATTTATTTCAATCTTCGAAAAATTATTTTCAAATTTATTTTTACATTTTCAACATTTTTTCTCAAGTACAACTATCAAAAGTACATTTTTGATATATCAGTTTTTAAATAATAATTCAAATATTATAATTATTATCATTAGAATAGGCAATTTTTTTGCACATGTTTCTCCCAAAAAACCAATGATTCAATAATGTGTTATATTAGGAAAGAAATCAGTTTAGTAGTTCACACAATTTTATTAACACGAAATGTTATTAGTGCGAATCTATTATGCTTCAAATTACCAACAATTACTGTTATCCAAACAATAATTATTTGTTTTGTACGATAAACATCAATCTACAACTTTATTTGAATATTATTTTGATTGAGATTATTCCTAATGCACAAGGCGTTAAATTTAGCATTATAACCCTAATTTAGATAAATAGTAATTACCATTTTTTCAAACTTCATCGAAAAATTCACTAAAATGTTAGAAATACCTAATACATATTATTATTTAGAGACTGCTCGTTTATAGCCTAATTTTAGTGAGTCATGTGCTTAATTTTAGTAAGTCAAATTTATGTATTATACTACAATTTCAATGAAAATCTAACTATTTGATACAAATATGTCCAACACTCATTTTTTCCCTCAAAATGCTCGTCTTTAGCAATTTTCCACCGTAAGTCAGAAACGATTAGACAGATTAAAAATCAATTAGATTTACACTCTTAGAAAAGAAACAACAAATGCATTTTAATCTTACAATCTCACAGATGGACCCTGTCATAATTTGCATATCACAGGACAAGATTACGATATTCAGTTTTAGGTGTCAATTTATCTGTCATATATAAGTTTCAAATCTACATCTTGATTAATTAAGAGATACAAAACCGTATGGGACAGATAAATTGTTCTTTTTTTGGTCATGGAAAAAAATCATTTTGTAAAATGTGAGTCCTAAATATTTTCAATAATATAGGGCAGAGTGGGGGTCAAAGGTCCGCCATCGTAAAAAGGTTCACCATCGATATCACAAAAATTAAGAATTTTTTAACAACAATATTTGAAAGCAGAGAGAAAAATATATACAACCAGCCATAACATGGCCAGATAGTTGTTTGTTCAGTGTGTTATTTGTTGTGATATTATTCGTTTATTTTTCTTGGTTCAAATTGGCACAAATTGGTTCTTTGTGCCCCGTGCTTCCCCATTATTTTGCTTATTTGATATATACATTACCTATATGTATTACCTAATTTCTAAAAAAATAGAGTTCTGGTATTTGCCATAACTTCGATACCATTCGTATTGTAGTGCTGAACTATTGATAGATCAACCTACATAGGTCATTACTGGATACACATAACATAAAATGTTATTATAAAGATTCATTCACCTCGGTTGGCAATAGCATTGTAATTGTTATAATTATTCTTTATTAATAACCATTCTCTCTTACACTTGCCAATGTAGGTCGATACAAGCGGTACAGTTGCCTACTGAGAAGCGCCGATCACGTCGACTAGAACCAACAATGAGAATAACATCGTACATATATCGATTTGATGTTATTCGATATTTACCTGTAAAAAATACCTACATTGGCGATACTTTTGCCGCATGTTTTAGTTTTGGAATTTCACGAACGTATTTTTTTATGGGCTTTGTTTCAGAGGTGCCGGTTTTGATCCCACTTCGAGCAGCCTGTTGTCAAGCAGTAGTGACAATAGCGTTTATCCGACATTGCTGCATCAATAAATATTCTTTGTTTTACAGAAATTATAATACTTGTTTATTAGTTACAGATATGAGACAAATGTTTGGGTTTACCATCTGTCAAACAGACTAGTGTTAAATCAAATCAGTACAATAGCTTATAGGACACACAAGTTTCTGATTGCTGTTCAAAATAATAATATAATATATATATAAATATCAAAGTATTTGTTTTTGCACCATTTCGAACAAATGATAGAAAAGCAAACTTTTTCGCACAAATGATAAAAAGTTAACTTTTAACACACGTATAATTTGACTAAAAGGATTAATAATTTGATTGATATTGCTATGATATACTCATTTGTTACATTAGATGATTATGTAACTACTATACTAACATTGACACCTGAAAATACTAAAACTTGTTGGGCTTATTCAGAGTGGTATTTGTTCGTGACTTAATTAAATATTTCATATTAAAAACTCATAGTGACATGTTATCCTAATCTTATTCTAAACTTGCATCTAACAATATTGATAACGTAATATTGCGTGGTATTGAATATTTCTTGGCTTCTTGGATTTTGGTCCTGCATTCCGTCTAGTGATATATTTTTCTTATGAAACACCAGTTGTGGCATATAGATGGAAATAAATTTAAGAACTTCACTACCTTGTATATCAATGGATTAAATTCCTGTACTTAGAACACTTTTGTACTTTTGATTCATTAACATTGAGCACATCTTTTACGGTAATTATTTATAATTTTTTTCTAGTATTATGTAAAGAATTTTGACGGGAAATATGAACAACTCTGAGTGTGAACTAGTACAACAGTGACATAAATACATTAATTTTTTACTTCTTTTCCCCTGTTTTTTTACCTCACCATGCAATCAATATTCTCAAATGTTTTTTGTATACTGCTATCCCATGTGAACTATGCTATAAATTCTATAAATAGAATGTGGTCATAAAAGATTTTTATTAAAACTGGAAGCAAAATGAATAAAAATTTAAAAAAAGATTTGACAAATTATATCTGTTTTAGTACTCTAATAGAAACTTTTCTGGATTTCAAGATATTTTGTTATGAAACCAGGTTAAAAACATGCAGTCAATTTTATATAGAATCATTCAATCCAAAGGTGTATTTGCTGTTGAATAGATTTTATATTATTTTGATACAGATCCACCTATTTCTGATGTCATGACTAAAGTAAAATACTTAATTGCATTTCTGTTAGAGTAGGTACTGTAAATCCATTTAACTGTTCATAGAATTTAGTACCTTGGGTTTTATAGTCCATTAACCTGGTACTACTTTCTTTGAATTACTTCCTTGCTTCATAAAATGATTTGCAAATTATTTCATACTAGGTCAGGCGACCTTCACTAAAATCACGATATTTGTTGCATCGTAATGAATTTGTAAACAACTCCCAACTCTCAGATATTTCCTTGATGTTGATTGTGAAAAGTAAAAACAAATAAATCTATTTGTACAGATATATGATTTTAATGATATTACTATTTAATGTGATCTTCTATTTTCTTAATTAATCACGAACAGAATTGATTTCGAATCGGCCCGTCGAAGAAAGTTTCTGTACTTTATTAATATATTACATCA
>NW_020536183.1:0-18601 GCF_003426905.1 Ctenocephalides felis | reverse complement strand
GAAAGATAAACATAACAGTTATGTGGTGCAAATTTCAAATATTTACAAACAAGCTTAACATTATTTTAATTATATAAAACGTAGATTTATTATTTTTATAATGTACTTTATGATGCGCAATATTGTGCATCGAAGCAAATAAAATAAGTAAACTAATCGTATTAACCTTTTTTTTATTAAAATTTCCAATTAAAAAAAAAAAATACAACAAATTACTTTCTTGAAAAAGTTAACTTAATTTTTACTTAATTTGAAAATAAAACTATGATTTGGCTATATAAGTAAATATCCTTCTCTATCACAGTACTATAAAATAATAAAGTATAGCTTGGTCCAAAGCACCTTCATATAAAATAACAGGATAATAAATATACCTTTATAAATCTTTGTGCATACTTTGTATGTAAAAGAACAGCTTAGTATCTCATATTCTCACTTACTTCAAAGTTTTACAGTTTACTTTGCATAAAATTATACACTTAAACTATAAAGCATATTCTGCTCCATTACATATTTATCATACGCTTTACGTGTAAATAATAGATGTGAAGAAAAGAATAAATAATTGAAAATTAAGTTTTGAAATGAAACATATCTCTTATAAAAATCTACAAAATATAATAATAAATTAATGTTATAATATATACAGATTATTCGCACCTCAATCACACACCAAGAAATTATTATTATTATTATTTTTAACAAGTTCATTCAACAATATTCCTGTAATTATACTTTTATAACTAAAAATTGGAGTAATGAGCAAAATATTTACAAAATCAACTATTTTACCAAATTTTACTATTATTTACCTATAAATTCAGTAGATCCTTAAAAATTTGATTGTTTACTTATAAAAACTATTGCCAAATTTATACTAATGTAATAACACATACCAATCAAAAAGTAATTAACAGGGTGTTACAAAAAAGTGTGATGTTGAAAAGTTTATATAAAAGTAAATAATACTGAATTGTAATAGTAACAACCACCAATACATGATCTACACGTGAAAAAAAAAGTCGTTGACGCTGGGTTGCCCTCTCAAGAAAAATACTAGGTTAGGATGTAGGAAAGCACACACTACTTATAAAATACTTAGTTATAGTTGTTGAACCAAAAATCTTTAACATTTTTGCATAAATTTTTCATATTCTTAAAAACAATTCAGTTTGTTAACTTCCTGAAAAAGCAGTTCATGTATTCAGAAAAAAATCGCATTCGCTAATTTTATGATTTATCGACGTTTCAAGCCATTCTGAATCGAATGAGACCAAATTTGAAAAAAAATATGTGTGTGTGTGAACAAATATTTTGCCGTAAATCGACGTTTTCTCAAAATGGCCTGACCTATTTCAAAATTTAAAAGTCATTCGACGTAATTCTATAAGGACTAGCGTTTATCAATTTTGCGCGACGATCAGCCAAGCCATTTCTATGTAAATAGCAGTGATAAAAAAATGTCCAGGTTTGAGTCCGCAATACTAAATCGATTTTGAAATTTGAAAACTGTTCAAAGATATTGGCTGGGATCGTGCTGATTAGTTTTTGGTAAAGATCGGCCGGGCCGTTTTCTTGTAATGAAGTGTTAAAAATTTGTTTTCAACGATTTTCATGATTTTTTTTTTTGTGATAGATACCATGGTCTTCTAGATCATACTAAAATATTACGGCTTCACGACAAGTCGTTTAATTTTGAAAATTCGTCAAAGTTTGCAAAAATTAGTATTGTTTTTTTATGTTTGTCAAAATTAGAACTTTCATCGACGTTTTCTCAAAACGGCTAGACCGATTCCAAAAATTTAAAAGTCAATCGATGTATTTTGATGTAGATTATCTTCTCTCAGTTGTGTGATGATCTGCCGCGCCGTTTCTTTGTAATTTGGAGAAGGGTGTTAAACTTTTTATCTACATTTAAGCTCATACTACCAATCGATTTGAAAAAATCAAAAACTGTTTGAAAGATGTTAGTTGGGAATAATACTGATTAGTTTTAGGTGATAATCTACCGAGCCGTTTTCTTGTAATTAACTACTGAAAAAAATTACGCCGATTTTTGTGGAACTTTTTTGGCGATATATATCATGGTCCTATAGAACTTACTGGAATTTACGGCCTTACAAGTAGTTTAATTTTAAAAATTCATCAAATGAGAGAGTTGAGTAGTTTTTTGACGTTTGTTAAAATGAAAATTAGACGATTTACTTGGTATAGAGTGTTTGTTCGTTTTCAATAATGTGTAATAAATCCACTCGGAATAGTTTTGATCACTCATAAATTAATGTTTTTTTTTTGATTAAGTCGATTATTTACACATATCGGGAAGTTTATGTAACTTGCCTCAAGGCTAAATACCAATACCAACTAGTTACAAATGTATACGAATGAAATAACATGTATCATTAGATTTTTAATTTGGAGAAAAAGTCAAAAATATGAACAGGGTGTTACAATAAAAATGAGATGTTAGAAAGTTTATATAAAATTAAATAGTACTGAATTATCATTAACACTCGGGGCTCATCATGAAGTAACGATTGAAACTTGGACAAGCACCTTCTATTACAGGGTGCAAATACAACCTACGCTAGTTTGATATCAAGCAGTACATGAACATAGTCTATATGAGAAAAAAAAGTCTTAGGCCGCTGGGTTGCCTTCCCAAGAATATTAGGTTAGGGTGTAGGAAAGCACAAACAACTTATAAACACGTAGTTTAATAGTTGTTGAACTAAAAATCTTCAATATTTTTGCACAAATTTTGCATGTTTCTAAAGATCAATTCAGTGTATTTGTATTTGCATTTCAAAACTGTCGATACTAGTACGCATAATACAGGTTGCCAATCGCTGATCCTAAATCTGCTTCCTACAATATAGCTCCACATTGAACACGGGAGCACACTCTACTCTCCATTGCACGCCATTAGCCTTTCTTTCAGAGGATGTACACACAGAGATCCTTTCGTGAATCCTTTGATTCCCTGACTTTGTATCCATGTGAACTTTCACCATATGTCATACATAATCTTGTGGACCGAGCTTCATAGAGTTATTTTGACATAGTACCTGCAGCTTTAATGCATGCAATAAAGTTCCAATGCATGTTAACTATATTTCCAACGCTTAGGATAAAGTTTAAGGATAACTTAAGATTAAGACAGTTGGTTAAGTTGGCATTTTATGATAATGGGTAGAATAAATTTTGTGAATGAAATGATTTTGTGGTCTAGAATGTTCTGCACAGATCTGCCTCATAGGGTAAAAGATGGGTTCATTCATAACCAGTTCCAAAATTTAGAAAGTTTTAGATGAATTAATTTTTCTGGCGCGTATTATCTATGAAATAATTGATATTCAATAGCTTCAATAATTTATACTTATCTATCCAATAGTTTATACCTATCTATTACAAAACCTAGTACCTAAATGCATATTACTGAAAAACAATTTTTAAGATAAAAATAAAATAAATGGACAATGTAAGGTTAATTGAGTCTCTGAACTTGAATTACAATTCAATTCTCGAAACAAATTTTATCTAACATAAACTAACTTTATTTAATATGAAAAATCTTGTGTTTTATATTGTCGATTAGAAATGTATTATAGATCTGAATAATTATTTGATCAAGGCAAATCTGAAATTACACCCAAAACTTGCGCTAATAAGCTGTATAACTAATTAGTTTCACCAAATTTGTAATTATAATCTAGATTTTAGATGATAAATTTGAAAAAAAAAATGGCTGAAGAAAGGATGCAAATTTCTGAAATAATACTAGCAATGATAATAATTTTCATGTTGATTAATAAGTGTAAAACTCATAAAACGGAATACAGTAAATTACGAAAACATAAATTATAGAAAATAATTATATAAAACAAAAAACGATAAATTCGAAGAATTGTAAAAGATGTATCAACATACTAATATTATTATTTTTTTTTTTTTCATATTATATAACAATCAGAGTTATTTACATACCCTATGAGTTATATGGCTAAATTACACATAATAATAATAATAATAATAATCACAAAAATAAATGAAAAAAAAAATAACAATAATAATAATAAATAAATAAATAAAAATAGATAAAAAATAGAAAAAAAATAAAGAAAGTAAAAAGAAACAAAAGAAAAAAAAATTGTAGTAATTGCTCCATTAAGCAATTGACTATGGAAAACAATTTTTTTACATTAGGTCTATAGGCTGTTTCTTGCGTAGTCTTCTTATAGGTGGATTATCGAACAGATGAGTCAAAGTTGCATTAGGATGTTCAAGAATTTTAGCATGATGTCCAGTACTGATATTCTTGATGACATCCACTACGAAAGGGATGTTGAGGTCATCGTGTATGATTTTGTTGCTGACAAACCACGGGGCATCAGTAATCGTCCGTAGTGTTTTAGATTGCAAACGTTGAACAAGTCCCACATTTGATTTACTACAACATCCCCACAGTTGGATTCCATACGTCCATACAGGTTTAATTATGGTCTTATAAATTAGAAGCTTATTATCTAATGATAATTTTGATCTACGACCAATAAGCCAATTCAATTTTGAGATACTAATATTATAAACATGAAAAATTTATGCTTATGAAATTTCGATTGGCTTTTCAGACGTTTCAAATTCTGAATTGTTTGACACCAAAATTGAAAAATTTTGTGTGCGTATGAATATATTTTATTTTGATATAGCAAAGGAAATTCTTCTGCGTAAACTAATCTTAGATCTTTTGTCTGGGTATGTCGGACTCAATATGAATTGTACCGACTAAAATTTCCGCCCTTCTTTTGCCTGTTGTACTCATAGAAACCGTCGTTGGGGGGGGGGGGGTAATCTAGAATGTTAAAATGTGTGTAAGTGTAAAATTGATAATGATTATCGTTGATTAGGCAAATCTGGATCATCTTAGTTAGAATGAATACTAAAAGCAATATTATTGATTAGTCTATTTTTGTTCGTCTTAAGAATGGAACACACATAGTTCCAAAATGTCGACAATATATCATGTTTAAAAAAGAACACTATCATGTTTTTATTTGGATTATTTTTTCTGAACACAATAAATGCATGCACACAACCTTAATTAGAAAATATGCAAAAAATATTAATTATAATATATTTAGCCAAGAAAACATAACAATTCGTGTATACAATCCATTCAACTTTTGTTTGATCATCTTGTAATCAAGATCTGATCAGTTGTCCTGAAGATGGAAGGTACTTAGTTTCGAAACGTTGACTTTGAATACTTTTTATTTCAAATTACAATTAAAATTCAAGACTAAAACTAATTTTGCATGACATCATGCCTTAAGGCAAATTTATAGAACTTCCTGTACCAAAAACTAAATTTTTAATTTAGCAAAGAGATGCTGAACCTGCCTTTACAAAAATTTCACCAGTTGTTCATTTCGTCAATACAAGTAAAATGTTTTTTGAATTATTTGAATCGCACGCTCCGTTATCTCAACAACTGAAATAACATTTTGGGCTTTTTTGGCCCCGTTTTTTCGAAACGGTGCCTTAGACCTGCCTTTGCCAAAAACTAAACAGCACGTCTCCTTATCAGTAAAAATCGTATGTTTTTTTAATTATTCAAATCGATTAATCCGTGTTCGCAAAATCGTCGACTTTTTGTATCCGCACCCACACACACATACACATACATTCATATTATCTAATGTATACTAAAATGTTCAGAATTATCTGAAACGTAAAAACATATAAAAATTTTCATTTTCGAGTTTTTTAGCGATTACTATAGCTTACCCTACGAAAAGTTAATATACATATGCAAGTCTGTATAGATATAAATTTTCTTCACCATATAATACTATCAATGACGTGTTTGAATATAGAAAAAACAAAACTCTTAGAAAACCCTTTACTATTTATGACATAAAATGAATGCATTCGACTGTATCGCCTGGTGTACATTACAAATGTGCGACTATCTCGGTGTAAGTATCAAATGCCTGAGGACATTTCGTACGGATATATGGCTCTTTGCCGGTCCCATATATTCATTGCAACTTGACAGGGTCGCACTGGCAAATAGTAGGAAAAAAGACGCAAACCGAGGCAAATCCGACGTTCGACTAGAGTTCAACGAATACGAAGAGAAATAATACTAATGTACATCTATACATAAAATACAAATCAACACGGGGCGAGAGGACACCGATGGCAAAATGTTAGACAAAACGTGAAGCAAGAAATTATTCGAGGGTATTTCTGCATAAATGAAAAATTTCTACTGCTTTATTAATACATATATATATACATACATACATATCAGTTCCCAAAAATAATTCCAATCTCAAGGCATCTAAGGACTTGACCTCAAACCAAAACAGGGTGATAGGATTGACCTTTTATTGATTATATCGAATGTTTTAAATAGATCAAGTAATCAGTTGTTTCCAAAAGATGTTTATGATATTCATCGGTTAGTTTGATTGCCACTTTTGTAATAGTAAATGGCTGAAGCATAATAGTGTTGTTTTACTGTTTTATTCATTTAGAAGTTTTGTTTTTTACCATTAACTTCCTTAACATTACTCAAATATAATATTAACTTCAAGTAAAATTAGTTTAATTACAGGTAAAGTCTTTAGTTCAAATTGGTTCTAGAATAACTGTTGTACACAATAAAATATTCACTATTTATGTATGTATGTATGTATATATATATATATATATATATATATATATATATATATATATATATAGTAGTGATGACTTTAACTGTCCTGAAAAAAATAGAAACAAAATTCACTATCTTGAAAATAGTGAGCTTCAAATTGCAGCTTAGTGCTTTGGTAAAACTATGACAAATTTTCGGTTATTGTGGTTAATTTTCACTAATTTTGTTTCTTTAAACGTTGGAACCGTAACCCTGAAATACATTTCTAGGATCACAATCAAAAGCAATATCACAATTGCCCCTAGTTTTTGATGAATTAAGACTTTGGTAAACTATGATTTTCTTCCAATTTCTAAATTCAGTTAACTTTGAGAGGCTCTCCTTTGAAAAAAAATGTACTGAAGTGTGCTGGCAAGTTTTATCAAAAGGTGGCAAAATGTTAGTAGCATTTAACTGATTGTGTATAAAATGTACTAACAATAATCATATCATTTTTATGTTTTTTATCATTTTACTCAAAAATTTTCAAATCATCAAATATTGGACCGTTTTACAATCCTGATGCCAAATTTTGATTGAAAAAAGAGGCTTCTCAAAGTCGACAGATATTATAAATTTTAAATTCAGAGTTCAACAAAATGGTTTAATTCGTGAAAACCTGGAACAACTGTGGCATTTTTTACCATGGTCCTAAAATGTTCTTCACGGTTAAGGATTCAAAGTTTAAATAAACAAAATTGTTAAAAGTTAACTGTGAGAACCAACAAATCGTTATATTTTTGCCAAAGCTCTAGGTTGCATTCAAAAGCTCATAGTTTTCATACAACGTGAGATTTTTTTTCGTCAAAGACTGGGACACCCTGTATATAACGAAACACATCAAATTAAAATTAAGTTAGAATTTTTATATGAAAAATAATTATACTTATAAGTTAATCTCTTGGTTCTCCACGAAAGTAAGAAGAACTTTCAGAAAAATAAGTTTTGTAACTTTGGTTATATATTTGTTTATTATTGGAAAAGCTAGCTTACTATTAGTATATACATAGTATAGTATTATCTTAATATTTACATATAGTGAGATCAGCCGTATATTTTGAATTAGAGCTATGGAATTTCGATCCTAAGTTTCGCCTCGAACAGACTGATGTCAAGCAGTAATCACATCGTTTTTACTTGAAAATAGAGATAGCAATGTGTTTCTATAAAAATTGGAATTGTATCTATAAAAAGTTGATTAATATCTATTTATTGAAAAAAATATAATAAATAATTGATCACATAAAGATAGGACAACCGTTTGGGTTGCCATCTATACAGCTACGTCATTAAAAAGTTAGAATAACGGGTCATAGGAATCGTCAAGTTCTGATTGCTGTTAAATAATAATCATAAAAATTATACTAGTTAATATTGAATATGAGTAAAATTTAAAAATTACGATGAATGCAAAACGTTGTTTACAACTAAGTCATGAATTTTATAATATATTTTCAATTTTTTATGAATTATTGGATTTTAATTATTTTAAATAACAGAGCTACAGATTTTTTCATCATAGCATAAACTCTTCTTTATACTTTTTGTTAGCAACAACGGACGATGGTAATTTTCCCCAAAATATTTTATATTGTATAATAAATTTTTCCTCTGTATATTTAGTCAGAAATTCCATTTACGTGCATATATGCTATCACGCTCAATTTAAATTATCCATTTTCGTACTACATCATTTATATGATATGATTAATACCTAGTCTAGTCATGATTCTATTAGCAGATAAATAACAATTGTAATTGCCATAGAACATGAAATTATTTTGTTCAAATGTGAAATATCATATTGTATAAGTACTTTATAATATATCACATCAAATAACAACAATGTTGCAAAAATCATACTCTATAATATATTTGAGTGCAATATTGATGCTGGAAATTTTTTGTGTAACTTATTGTTTTGTAAGTATTTCTAAACCAACATTATATATATATATATATATATATATATATATATATTCGAAAATTAGCCTAAATTTATGTTTGTTTTTTCTTCAAATTAAGTCAATATCAATCAATATATCAATAAATATAGATGACAATATTATAATAAAAATATGTTGATGAAAAATTAAATAAATTAGACTTGTAAAAAATATGTTTTTGATAATGGCACGTATCTAGTTCTGAAATGACGCACATAAATATTTAACCAACAAATACAATTTTGTTTTCTATTTTGGATTAACTGTTAAAATTACAAACATACGTATTTAACGTAATATAAGTAATAAATAAACATAAATTCATTGCCTTAAAATCATAGATTTTTTTTATCATCACACAAGTATAAAGAAAACAGTTTGGTAAACTAGTGGGGCGCATGGCATCGTGCCTTGAGGCAAATTGCTGGAACTTTCCGTACCAAATTTTTTTTTTTAAAAGATTAACATTTAAGAAAAATACTCTGAAAAAATTAGATTTTTGAGAAACTATAAATTTTTGACAAAATTTAGTTTTTTTGAAAAAAAAAAAGACTTTTTGAAGAAAAATTTATTTTGAAATATTTTGGAAATTCTGAACATTTTTTTCAAGGCAATCATACTACTTTAACTGCATAGAGACGAAATATCTAAGCGCGTAAACGCCGCGTTGCCGTCTAACGGATAAACATTGGTACGGAACCCATAGGAATGTAAACAAAATTTATACTTATTGCTAAAATCTCTGTAAAATACCTGATTTAATGTGCATATGTGTAACGAATTATTCAAATCGGACGCTCCGTTCTCTTAAAAACTGAGTTAACGTTTTTGGCACTTTTTGCCCCATATCTTCGGAACGGCTAGACCTGCCTTCGTCAAAAACTATTCAACATGTCTACTTATCAATACGAATGGAATGTTTTTTGAGTTATTGAAATCGCTTCATCCATGTTCCCAAAATCGTCGACAAACAATCCGCACACACCCACACATATATCCATTTTTTCTAAGGCATGCCAAAATGTTTAGAAGGTTTTGAAACGTAAAGATATATAAAAATTTTCATTTTCGTTTTTTTTTGCGATTACTATAACTTGCCCTACGGGAAGTTAATAACTAGGTCATATAAATCTCTAGTACTATTTAAAACTTGAAAATAGTATGATATAATAATCTAATGTAAATCTTATTTTAAAATAAAAGTAACAATAGAAAGCATTCCTAAAGTTAATATTGTTTAAACAAAAAGTCAAATTATTTGGTAAAATAAAAATTATTGCATACAATTATCACAATAGATTCATAAATTTTATTCTAAATATATATAAGGATATCAACAACTAAGTTAGAAAATTTGATATAGTTAAAGACAAAATTATTGCTACTTCACATATATCTTCACTTATTCAAGCATACATACATACTCAAACACACACACATATATCAATTTTTTTCAAGTATGTTTTTGAAATGTAGATATATGCAAATATTTTCATTTGCGATTACTAAAACTTATACTACGGACAATTATTAATTTATAACTTCAACTATAATGTTTTATATTAAAGAATGATTATTATTTGGTACCAATCGAAGTGGAAGTGAGACCAAAACAGCAGGATATGATGGATGGAAATGTTACATTGAATAAAGTGAATGAAACTGTAGCATATGTGAGCGGAGTATTCGAAATTAAAACTACTTCAAACAATGTTAAAGTTAAGTATATAGTTTATAAAAAAATTAATTTCAATAAGCGTTTTTAATCACTACAATTTGATAAACTACTTATTGACATCTTGGACATTAAAGACATCAAACATCAAATATCCATTCAATGTAAATTACACACTTTTTGTTGAATTAACGATGCTAGGGGCTTATTGTAATTCAAGCAAAAAAATTGGACGAAAATGTACAGTTTGTAAGATTTGATCATATTTAAAATGTGTTATAGATCACCATTATATTTGTATTAATTATAGTTTACGTTAATTTATGATAATAATTACTCAAAAATAAGTCAATTTTATTAAAAATAAGTTAAGAATCACCTTGGTCGTTACTACTTGCGCCGGCAGATGTTACAACTAGCACCAAACACAGGGTGTATCATCACACATTTTATAAAAAATGATTAATTGTGAAATAACGAACAGTTATGGACATTCTGCCGCTTAATAGAAAATAAATTATGCTAATGAATCATACTAAATACTGTCAAAAATGTCATATTCGCTGTGAATTCAGGCGTTTTACACAGACCCTGATATCTAAGATCGTTTTTTGACATATGCGCGGTTTCTAGGTTTGGTTTTCTATTTGACAACCTGAGAAAAACGCCTGACTGCACAGCAATATTTAAAACGAATTTGTTTGGAAAGTCCTTCATAACATAGCTTTGCTATAACATTGGTCGGTTTTGCGGCAGATTTGGTCCTTATTCATATTCACTTGATTCGGTAGAAAAATAGTTACAACATATGCACCTTTATATCCTAGAAATATAACCAGTGGAACTCAAGCTATAGCAATTATAAAATCATTGCAACAAGCCTTTTGCACCCCTTACGCAAAAATACTATGGTTTCTACAATTTGCATTTAACATATTATATATAACGCAATTTTTATAGGTGCGTTTGAATACCTATCAATTCAGGAATGGAATGTTCAAACCTTTCTTCCTAATAAATAAAGTCGAAGACTTCTGTGAATATTTGAGGAAACCTTCTCTAATTTACTTGATGCACTTTGTTTACCCGTACTTACAGAAGTATGGTAACTATCCAAAATCGTGTCCTCTCAAGAAGGTAACGAAATATATAGATATTTATTGAATTTATTTATTTTTGTTTTTTTTTTACTGTTTATAGGGATTATATACTTTTGAAAATACAACTATTAGTAATGTCGGACTGCCACCATCAATGCCAAGAGGTCGATACAAATTGGTTATTGAAATTTTATTGTTTAATAAACCTGCATGTGAAATCGATGTAACACTTAAAGTAGTCTCTAAACAATAAATAATATGGTATATTTACAATTATATTAACATAGATTGAAAGTATTCATTATGTTGTTAGTGTTTGAGAATTAATTTTTGTTAAAATTATGATATAAGTACCATTTTCCTTAAGGAAAATAGCACAAACTTTTTGTTATGTGTAAAAAATAATATTACATAATAAAGTGCTTTCGTGAATTCACCAGTACGAAATACTTGGTGCGTGTCCTTCACGCAAAAAATTAACAGTTTTTTATAATTAATCAAGTTAATCATTTAAGATCAAGTTAAGACTTCGTAGTCTATTGATATTCAAAGTTTTATCAAAATCGTCAAAAAAAAATTAAACAGTTACAAAGCAAGTGCGCATATCTAAATGATATCTATTGAGCAGTTTTTAAATTCCATGGCAGAATTTCTGGCAAAAACGTGCACAAAAAAATTACACTTATCTGTTAGCAGTAATTGAAAATTAGACAGCCAAACATTTTAAATTGTTTGGCATGTCATTAGTTTTTTTAAGACAACAAATTTTATTTCAAATGGCTTTTGATACAATGCTTAAAGATACTACTAACTAATGAAAATGTAAAACATAAAGCAATTTTTATTTTTGATACTTGATATTTTTTATTTTGAAAGTTAAATGTTTTTAAATTTTTGGCATGCCAATAAATATTTTAACACCTTTTATTTATTATATAGATTATAGAAAATTACAAATTTATTTCACATAGTTTTTAATACAATGTTAAAAACAATGAACAATAATTAAGCAAAATATAAAACATAATGCATTTTTCATTTTTGATACTTGCAATTTTGTATACCTTTCTTTTTAATTTCAATTATGCAAATCCGCATAGAATAAAATTTGTTCTATGGTATGAAAATCTGTTGGTATGAAAAGTACGTAAAGAATGAAAAGTAGGTATGAAAAGTAAGTAAAGGAATTAGTGCACTTTACTACTTATTTTTAATATATTCCGAAACCACAAAATCAAATATTTTTTAACGTAATTCAAATATTCAGATTAGATTTTCACTAGATCACTTTATAAGTGAATTTAAATCGGTCTTTCCTTAATGGTAAAAACAAAATAATTTGTCATTGTACCAAATGTTTTTTGATCCGGAAGACTAAATTTAAACAATGATGCATTATAAAATAAAATATAACATGAAAAATATTTTTTGTTAAAAACAATCGTTTTATATGTAGTGAATGATCAAGCAATTCATTACAGCACTGAAGTATGATATTAACAACATTTTTGTCAACAATTTTAATTTTATTGATAATCATTCATGTGAATCCAAGATGTCATGTTGAGGTATGTAAAGAAATTTAATATTTTCAGTATAAAATTCAAAAAATACATTTGCCAATAGCATAAGTTACTAATTACTATTCAACCATATATTATTGTTATTCAACAACTTGACGTTGACTAGGTGCAAGTGGCATTTTTTCTTAAGGCAGGTTGAGTAAACTTTGCGATACGTGAAAATAACTAATAATAATTGAAATTTAGATATATAGATAAATTGTTCAACCATTTATTAGGAATATAAAATTTAAAATACAACTTACTACTCAAAAGAATTCTAATTCATTTCTCTAAAACTGATTTATAATATATGTTATAATATTAATGTAGACGCTTGCATGTCCTAAAAGTCAGTTTTTAGGACATACAAGCGACCATTTTAATATTATAGTCGTTCATTTTTTAAAACGAATCTACTTTTCATAGGACTATAATATTTTAGCATATTTGTTAATTCCACAAACATCTCAGTCAATTTAATTTTTATTTTTTAATACATTCAATTACAAATGTTTTCCCCGGCCTATATTATGCAATATTATAGTTGAAAAAATCAGTTCTATTTCCTCAAAAGTGTATTTACATCTTTAGCGATTTTAGATAATAAATTGTTTTTTGTGATTAATTTCAATCTAATAAATATGATAAAAAAAATAATAATAAAAAAATCTAATTGGCTCAAAATTCTGTGTTCAAACTCATAGTCACCATACTATCACAAACGTATGAAGAAATAGCTTAAATATATTTTTTATTGCATTTAATCACTTTTGAACAATTGCATCAATTTGAATAAATTTGATGCGGCGGCATCCGAGTCAAAAGGGTTAATATAGAAAAAGACAAAAATTATTAATAACGAAACAATTTTATCAAATTTTCAAATTCCTTTTATTATTTCATCAACATAAAAATAAACTTATGCCTATTAATTGTGTTAATTTAAGGGGGTATTCTACTGTAGAAGCATGAATTTTGCCCGGTTTTTGAATCGCTGTATAAAGGAAACAAATAATATTTTTACTATCGATTTTTTTATCATTTGTTTATTGATATTTTATTATTACATAAAAAAAAATATTAAAGAAAAAGAATTAGAATTCACGAAGTTATGAGCAATCAAAGTGGGAGCTCAAAAAAAAGAGGGTGTCCTGGCGTGCACGATTCCAACCCTCCTGGTGATCCGAAACATAAAAAAAAGAAGGATTCTTAATTATTATAGATTTCGCTATCGTATGAACCTTGGATAAGTCAAAAAAAAAATTTTGTTTGAATGGCGGTAGTTTGAAAAAAAAATTTTTTTTTCATGTTTTTTTTAACAATTCCGAATTTTTTAAAAATACTAAATGAAAAGTTATAGTTTTGGGAGAGGTCCATGCGATAAAGCAATGTATAGAGAAGATCTTCTCCAAATTTGAAGTAAATCGGTTTATTAGAACTCGAGATATCCTTACCGCCAGCTCGAAAAAAGTAGTTCCGAGAAAAACGCGTTCAAAGTTTTGAGGCTCGGTCTGACCCGAACCGAGGCGACGTCACTAAAACGGATATAACTCAGGAAATAATAGTAATTTTGAAAAATCCTTTTAACGACATATTTTTGAATAACTAAACTTTGAAAATATAAAAAAAAATTTTTTTCGATTTATTCAAAATTCTACAGTAGAATACCCCCTTAAGCCAATTTAATAAAGATAATTAAATACATATTACTTTTCCAAATTTATTTAGGGTTACTATTTAGTTCTTGATTCAATTGAGTATATAAATTCGAATAAGGATATAATTGATGGTAGTATGGCAATGAATAAGCTGGATGAAAAAAATTATGAATTGAGTGGTTCTTTTGACATAAAAACTGTGGTCAACAATTTCAAGGTAGGAGCAAAAAATATAATATATTGAAGACGTTTAATTAATGTACTATCATGTGACTTTGAAATATTAAAAATATATTTCAGATACGAATAAATTCTTATGAATATAAAACCGGACGCTACAGGCCATCATTATTTAAAAACAAAATAGAAGATGTATGCGTTTATTTAAAAAAGCCGTCATTTATTTTTTTGCTACATTTTCTGTATCCTGAAATACTGAAACACGGAAATTTTCCGAAAGCTTGTCCATTTAAAAAGGTACAAAAACTTCTCATTAATTCATGATTTCACTAAACTATTAATTAATCTTTATAATCCATAAATAATATATTATTTTAACTTTCAGACTAAATATTCCTTTAGTAATGTAACAATGGGCGATATTGGCTTACCGATGCAAATGTATGAAGCAAAAATCAAAGTTACTGTCGATCTTTTAATGCTCGATAAAAACGTATTTACATTGACACTTTTTTTAAAAGTGACAAATAAATGAAACCAATTCATTAAATAAATATATATCATAATCTTATATATTGAATCTGAATACTGCAGTATTGTACTTACACAGATTAGAGGAATAATGGTCACAAAATCAATTAGTTTTATCCATTTCTGTAATAAACATAATTACATATATTCAGTTTCTGTATCAAAATAAAAAAAATCGTTAAATGCATGTATGTTTGAAATCGATTATACTACACAATTTCAAAAATAGACATCGGATATTAAATATCTAGTATTGGTATCATTGCATATACATATATTGCACTAAATAATAGAACAGAGCAATATGTATTTTACAGTCAAAGCAATATCATCATTATTTTAAAAATATTAGGCAAATCTAGAAATATTAATAGATAATAATGAATAACTAAATTTTTAAACAATAAATTAATTACAATCATACTTTACATATGATATGATTAGTTTGAGATAACTGAAGCAAAAGACATGAATTCAATCAGAAAAATGTCTAAAATTCTTAAGAAACCTGCATCAGTAATGATGCCATATCCTATAACGAATTGAATTAGAGAGAATTATTCTTTGTTAAATTTAGTTTTTTAGCAAAAAAATCAATTAATATTTGACATTCTTCTATAAATAATTTTTATAACTTTATGGAATGAATGAATAACAACACTGTTTAATATAATTGTAATGTCTATAATTATAAAATGTTCATTATGAAAAAGCATAATTAAATAAATAGATGTAATTTAGTATAAACATGCAGGTAAATCACCAAACACAATGACTTACTATTTTAATGTTAACGACATGATTTACAGTGATTTAAAACTAACAAGCAAATATAATATTCTACATAAATGCATTCACTGAGTAATACCATACAATTGGTTTCCGTTATGAATTTAGTGCAATTAAATTTCAAAACTAATTTAATTATTTTCTTTTGTGTTATAAAATTAGCGACGGATTTCAGTTATGCTATAGATATGGTAAGTGGTGTTATGGATAAAGATATTTATATTATATAATATAATATTTTAATTTATACATTTTGCATTCAGAGTGCATATAATTTGGCCATCGATAGTATAAAGGCGACGCAATACAATCCAAAAGACTTTCAAGTGAATGTGACGAAGGATTCAGACACCGACTTCAGTTTTAGTGGATTTTTTACAATTTTTCACGATCTTAATAATATTAAAGTAATTGCAATTTAAAATTTAAAATACCTAAAATACTTTTTATTGCTAACTACAATAATTACACATAACAATTTTTTATATATCTTTACGATCTAAGATTAGATAAAATGAAAGTGTGTTTGTAATGTGCAAATACAGACTTCCATCTAGTTTTTCGCCAAGGCGAGCCCAGCCGTTTCAGAGACAAAGGGAACAATATGTAACTCATGATAATTTATATTTTGCGAGAACGGTGTATCCGATTCGATTGATTTAAAGACATTCGAATCATGTTGACAATGCGTTTTATAGATTCTGTGATAAATATGAAAAACATTATCATATTTGAAAAAACGGAGCAACCGAATTGAATCAATCAAAAAATATTGTACTTGCGCTCCGGTAATGAGGAATTTATTACATTTTTGCGAAGGCACGTCCAACAGTTTTGGAAATGCAGAACATTTTTCAAAAATTGATATGTAGGGTTCAAGTATTGTCTTTATAAATCATTGTTAATAATTCATATGCAGATAGAATCAGGAGTAGATATGCATATATATACAGGTAGATAGGCAAGCAGATAAAAAAGTATAAAAAAAGAAAAGAAGAAAGGTAGACAGGTAACTAGTTTGGCAGTTATAACTTGTTGACAACTAGACACTTAGGCAGGTTTACAGATAAAAAAGTAGAATAATGTAGGCAAATAGACTGGTAGACTGATGAATTGATAGGCAGGCAGCAAGACAGTTAGGAAGGTAAACAGGTGAACAGTTTGACAGGTAAACAGGTAGAAAGCAAACAGGTAAACAAACAGACACGTATATAAAAAATATGTGGACAGGTAGATAAATCAAAAAAATCTGGCTATGAAAAATCGTTATGATACTAAAAAGTAATTATTGATTCATTTTATTTATTATAAAAGTATAAGTATAAGTAATTCAGTGCATACTTTAAAATGTAATTGAGAATGTAAGAATTGGTTATTAACTTATTGATCAGAATGCTGAATAAATTTCATCGGCATTATAGAAAATAATATTGAATTAAGTACATTCCTTTTTCAAGGTGGTTATGAGTGCTTTTTCAATAAAGAATGGTCAACCACGTCCATTTTTTGTAACCAATAAAACAGAAGACTTATGTGAGTATATGAGACAGCCGTCTTTCATATACCTTTTACATTTTTTCTATCCAGATATGGTAAATAATGGTAATCTTCCCAAAAAATGTCCATTAAAAAAGGTAACACATGTTATCATAAATAACAATTCTGAATAAATGGTGATATTATAAATTAATATTTATTTTATTTCACAGGGTTCATATTATTTTAGAAATGTTTCCATAATAAGAAAGCATTGCCTCCGCAGTTACCGATCGGAAAATATAAGTTTAATATATTATACTTAGCCAACAGAATTGCTGCGGTTGAAATTGAAGTTATTATAAAAATTATAAAAAAATGAATAAATATATAGTAATTATTTATAACAATAATTTCATAATCAAATTTACTATATACTAATTTCTAAATACTACTATTTCTATTTACTAAATACTAGTTCTAAGTTTGCACTGGTAGACTCAGTATTATTTACAAAAAAGTTAAATAATAATATTGTATACTTTATATTCAATAAAAATTACTACTGCACTATAATAACCATGTATGATTTTAGGAAGTTCAGAATCTTTTGCTTATTTTCAAAATAGATTTTTCTGGTAGTTTCATAACATGATTACCAGCAAATGAATATAAAAATAAATGAATAAACATTTCTTTATATAAAAATTTAATTATTTCAATTAGAAATATAATAGTTCATTTACATTTGAAATTGTTCAAATTATTATTTGAGCACACTATAAAAAAGATGTTCAATTGTCTAACATTTTTAATTGAATAATTTCCTCATTGTATGAATGAATATTTAATAAATTTAATTATTTTGATTATTTAAGTTTTTTAGCTAGTTTTGGAGAACCTCTGAATTAATGATATTTATGATAAGCGATAATTATCACTTAAAAATCTAATAAGAAGATATTAGCTATTCAAAAG
>NW_020536182.1:0-26249 GCF_003426905.1 Ctenocephalides felis | reverse complement strand
TTCTCTGTGTAATGATTCATTTATTTACATATCATGCTGTTCCACTTAATTTCATAAATTACTAAGGTTTATCCAAAATATTTTTGTTGACTTGATAATTAGATAAAAGTGAATTTTTAGATGATTCCTATAATAAAAGTGAATTGTTAAAAAAAATTAACTGAAAAACGAGTAATGTTCTCCGTAACATATTTATTTAAATCAAATTGAGTCCGTACTAAAATAATAAGCTGATTGAAATTAATATCCAAATTTTCGAATTCGGTTTATTGGACTTAGTTTTGCGGATAAAAGCTTCCGATTTGAGAAGTCCAAGAATGAAAACACTTATAAGAATTATATAATTCAATGTAATAATAACTTCATTATAATTATACTCTTAGATTGTCGTGAAAATCTGGCGGCTCGAATAATTATCAACGAGGGGTTCATTGCTATTTTAGATTTGTAGTTCAATTATTTTTTGTGCGTGTACTGTGAATCATATTACTGAAATATGATATATATATTTTTTATTATTTTAACAATCAGACTTAAAGAATCAGAACTTAAGGGTTCTTAAAGCTATGTATAGTAACTACGTGTCGCTTTTTCATTTATAAACACATGGAATTGTCAATTTTTTCAAATTGATTGAAACTTTTTATAAAACACATGGATAATAATAGTCCTATTTTCAAATTGATAGTTTCAAATCAAATCAAAAACTTATTCAAACACATGATGTTTTCCTAATTGGTATTTTCAAATCGATTAAAACTTATAAAAACACATAGATAATATTAATCCATGTTTTCAAATTGATGTTTTCAATTCGATTAAAACTTATATAGAAATACAAGGATACAAGTCCATGTTTTCAAATTTTAATTTCAAAGACTCAACAGTTGTTATCTCTATATATAAATTTATTATTACAATTTCTGTTATGCTGATGACAGTATAACAGATTTTTTTTATTGATGCAACAATGTCTGGTAAGGGCCATTTTTGTTTGGAATATATTTGCAATCTAGAGCTCGCCCGTAGGTAAGTGGTTAAGAAGCGGCCGGAACTTGAATCAGAGGTCGGGTTCGATACCCACTTCGAACAGCCTGTTGTCAATGCACAGTGACAACGATTTTCACTTGAAAATATAGATAGTAATATGTCTCCCAGTGAAAATTGATTCAAATTTGGATGCTCCTCTCTCAAAAACTCGATTTATAATTTTCTGCACCCTTCGCTTCGTATCTCTGTGACGATTGGGCTTGCCTTTGCAAAAACTAATCAGCACATCTCCCTATCAATAGGAATCGAATGTTTTTTGAACCATTCAAATCGGTTGATCCGTGCACCCGAAAACGTAGACGAAAAATGCGGACATACAAAACACACACACACACATCTATCTTTTCTGAGTATTGCCAATATGTTCAGAAACTTTCAAACGGTGAAGATATCGGCCCCTGGACTAAACTTACCCTACGGCAGTTAATAAACCATGCTATATAGAATTGATTTGTAAAGAGCACACAGTTAATCAGGATGACCCGCCCATTATAACCTATACTTAAATCAATGCAGTTGACTAAACTATAGATAATCTGTTTCTGAATCTCCTGTCCGGCTATAAATATAAAGAGCATAAATATTTATCTTTTTTACATTACACGCGCAAAGACTCCTCGGTTTCATAATTCCGACGTGAATCAAATTCCATTAAATAGATATGAGACACTGATCTTAATACGAAGACGTGTTTGCTCATCTGGAAGCTCATTGCGGCATGGGCACATTATCATATTAATGATTTTAATACCTGAATCCGATTCAAGACCTATCGGTTTGATCTTGATATTCCAAAGTTTGCGTTCGCGATCCGTCGTTGTCGACTTTTCAATGTTTTCATACGCTCGATGTCGTAATTCAGTAGTCGGCGCTGCGCTTCTGCAATAAATATAAATTGATCAACGCGTTCGCATCCAGTTAAAACAACGGCTGCTGTACATTCAGAAGATTTAATTATAATTTCATGATACTTTATGCGAATCAGTGCAATGTAAAATACATGCCTTTAAAATAATTTTAATACACTACTAGTTTTAAGCAGTAGTAAGAAGGCTGGGTACAAATACTGTGCTCATTTTGATATATATATATAGGGTCCAAAGGAAAAAGATGAATGATGATTGTTTCCCATTATTGTTTCCAGAAAATGCCTTAAATTAACATGATCTGTAGATCACATTGATTTTAAAGAGTTAAAAGGAAATTTTCATGTTAGAATTCTTTTAATAATAACTGTTAATTATACACAAAAATAACTTTTTTTATTATTATTATGCTGTAAGTTGAACATTAGTAGTTATTTACCAACAATTAGTTTTTGCTTCGATAATTTATCTCAGTCATGAATGATTTGTTCTCAAAAGTGTGCGGTGGGAACGGTTGTGACAAATTTTGGGGTATGGTTGTGACATGTATTTTTTGTCCTTTTTGCTTAATTAAGACAAAATACGAAAGAGAAAGGGAATGAAAAATTCAATATGAAACAAAGTTTTCACAAATTAATTTTGTTAAAAAAATTGTTTTATTAAATATTTTTTTCAGTTTGAGGAAATCAAAAACTGGCACCACCGTACTCACTCTCCCCTATTGTCTAAAACATACCACGGTAGATCAAACCAGTAAAATTTGTCATATGCTATTTAAATTTAGTAGAGTCAAATAATAATCTACCAAGATTTGTTTTCATCATATTATGCATATAATATATGACGAATATACTCGTCATAAGCTCAATTCAGACGACATATAATTGTGCGCACTATTCGATGTGGGCGCCACAGTTAACTGGTTAATATCGGTGTTAGATTTTTTAACAAAATATGTATCAATATAATATCGCAATACATATTAGTATAATAGTTTTATGACCACTTTATTAATTTTGAGAACAAGAAATGGTAAAAGCATTATTTAGACTATTTATTTTAATACGATAGATGTCCACACCACACATCTTATAAAATTTTGATTTAATCTAGTCAAATATCATGTTATTTAAATTTTTGGGAATTCAGTGTAAATTTTGAAAATATGTGCTCCACGTCGGTGAACTTTTTTAATCAATACCTCAAAATATTTGTGCATAATTTGATATTACCCCATTATTTTTTTCACTGGACCTGTCTTCACGCACCAATTAAAAATATACCTTTTATCCCCAAAAATTCCATTTAAGGTAATTTACCCCCGCTTTCCCGGCCGCTGACTTAAAAATAACGTAAAAACTAAATGATTACCTTTTATGTCACACTTATTTTATCACAATACCATTAATAGAAACGTGTATAGAAAACATCAAGCACGGTGAAATTTTTCATTATAAAGCATATCAACTTGGAGCAGCCGTAACTCTGTGGTAAAAGCTCGGTCTAGTAATCTCTGGTTCCTTGTTTCACACCCCCTTCGACCTACTTGACATCAAGCAGTAGTTATATAAGATTTCTTCTTGAACTCGTCAGATAGATAATGATCAACCACTGGGTTACTTTTTATTAGCACTAGGTTGCGGATTTACGTCACAATAATTCATAATACAAAATAATGCATATACGAAAAAAAAACAAAATAAAACATTAACTTTATCGTTTGAAATTTCAAACATACCGATTACTTTCCTTCAAGATAAATTTTTCATAATTGGCATGAAAGGTTTGAGGAAATCATACGTTTTACATACAACCATTATGTTGATTGATAACCATTACGTTGCGTTAATTACATTTTCTTCTCATTAATACATATTTATTGATACTTTCATTCAATTACATTTTGTTAAATAAGTTACAGCTGTTTTTATAATTAAATAAATTGTTTTCCACTGGCTCTCCTATCATTACCAATATTAATCATCATTTATGATTGCGCTTTCATTAGTATTCGACGCGAGCGGTTTCACTTGAATCGAGACGGACGGGATAAGATCACCGGAGATTATGACGAACCGAGGTGGACAATAGATATTGTGTTGATTCCATGATCTTTTTATTTTAAACAAACGCATAAACAAAACTATTATATACGTGTTCGGAATTACTTTTTTAGAAGTCATATTATCGCTTATTTGATTTACTTAGCACGCCCATGAACTCCGTGAACTTACTAAAATGGATACAGATATTGAAAATACCTGTTACACTGAAAAAAATATGCGCTACTATAAAATATAGACCTATTCATTGTTCATGCGATTTTTGTTCAGCTTTTCGAACCGAGCGGAAGTCTGAACCTTAAATTTTTTATTGCTTCGTTTTAAAAGCTGTATAACCTTTGTATTACAATTTCGTGGTATACTTTTAGCAATTTTCTTAACGCTAACTTTACTTCTGAAGAGTTGTCGTTTTGCACAACCTCGCCGCCACTCAAATGTCATTGACGAAATTATTTACAGCCTTGGCTTCGCCTGCCGGGTATAATAGGTTCCGATAGTTTACCTTTTGAATCCAACATTTTAAAAGAATGACTTGTGAAGATATTTAATGTTTTTACTTACTTGTGACGAAACAATCGAATTTGGTTACAAAACTAGTGGTGCATGGTATCGTGCCTTAAAGCAAATTCCTGAAACTTTTCGTACTAAAAATTAAAATATTTAAAAAAGATTCATTTTTCTTTTAGAACTCGATTTTTGAAATTTATAAAATTTTTGCAAAAAAAAAAGATCTTTTTATATTTTTTTTTATACTTCGAAATATTTAGGAAATTTAAATTTTTTTTTCGAAGCAATTGCAATGCGTTAGTTGCTTAGAAACGAAATATAAAAGCGCGTGGGCGTCGCGTCGCCGTATAACGGATACACATTGATACGAAACCCATAAAAAAGTAAACGATATTTGTTCTTATTATCAAAATATCTGTGAAAATATGTGATAATTTGATAATCGATCATTTTTGTCCTTGGCAAAATGGCATTTTTTTCACTTTTTTATGGGATCTCCGAAACTGATAGACCTGCCTTCGCCAAAAACTGATCAGCACGTCTCCTTATTAATAGGAATCGGATGTTTCTGGAATCATTCAAATTACATCCATTTTTTCTAAGGTATGCCAAAATGTTTAAAAACCTCTGAAACCTAAAGATATGCCAAAATTTTCATTTTCTATTTTTTGCGGTTACTATAACTTACCCTACGGGAAATTAATTATTATATCAACTTTTCAACCATTTTATTTTTTTAGGTTTTGTGGTTTGTGGGTACTAGGGCTTATATAAAAACCGACATGTTAGAAAATCGGGTTCCAATAGTTTTTTTTTTTCAGAAAACCGGTTTAGAATTATAAAAAAAGTTTTATCCTGAATATTCTGTAATTTGAACAGAAAAAACAGAAAATTTATTGTTATTAAAAGAAGTTCTCGACTGAAAATATTTACACTTTATTGTAATAAGTCAAACGGTAAGAACAAATAAACTTCATGCATATATATATTTATTAAAATCAATTTTAGTTTTAAAGACAATTAAGCAAATAGCAGAGCATTTTTTATTCCAAACAATTTTAATACAAATTTTGATATATCTGCTGCATCGAAAATCGAGCTTTTCTACTAAATCCTGTTTTCGAGAGTCAAATTTTATAATTTTGCCGGTTTTTAAGAATCCTTGTTACATCGTACATTAAAACACATCTACTCAATGTTAAAAGCTATTATTGCAACTAGGAACTAAATGTGTTAGGAAATCTAGGAGTTTTTAGGAAATAGTACGGATTGAACTTTGAAAAATTATTATTACAGTTCTAAAAACATTTAAGTGCGCGATGTTTAGAAAATTGAATAATTTTTAGTTTTTTCTTATAAGGTCTTGGAGAACTTTATGACCAATGCATGAACTTTATTACCGACATTGCATGAAAACTACAAGTTTGATCACATCAATATGTTAGCCGTTTAAAAAACTTGTCATTGAAATTGAAATGATTCATGTAGCAACTTGATCGATTTAGCATGTTGTATGTGATTCGCTTGTTTTTATCTTTTAGTAGCAATTGGATTTGCCCTTGTATTTTCGCTTATCTCTTTGCTTTTTGAAAACTGGAGCGACTAATTGCAGCTTTTATATGTAGGAACTGGTACAAGTAACTAAATGTGGGTCAGGTTCTTCTCAATCTGGGTGCGCTGCTTTATCTCTAAGCCGAAGAAATAACGATATCGCTTCCTTACCTTCCGGCACCGGTTAATTTAGTATTGCAAATAATATGAATTTACCTTTATTCATTACAAATAATATGTTTATTTTGCTATACTAATAATGATAAGACTACGTTTGATCTTGAAACTTGTTGATACTGATTACGTTTATTTCTTCAAGGGTAAAAGTGAGAATTAGGAAAGCTTAAATGTTGATTGCTTAATAACTATTCCTAGTTATATGGAGATAGCAGTAATGGTAAAATATAAACTCTAATTGATTTGACTATAAATTGAAATAAATTGAAAGCTGCGTTCCTAAATACAATAAAATTATGATATAACAATTTTAGAGCGCTTAACGAACCCATGTCGTCATATTTTTGCTTGTATTTTAACATAAATCAGAACCAACGAGTGTTCTATTATCTGTGGTGATGATACTTCTTTTCAACTCCGAAACCAAGTTTTGGAATAAATTCCTATGTATAAGATTTTTTAAATAGTAATAACGCATTTTAACTTATTGAAACACTATCATTAAGACTATTTTCAATTGTAATCATAATTTGATCTATTAGATGAAATGGAAATGTATATTACTAATTTGATATTACGTTTTCCGAAATGTGGAAACACGGTACATACTTCTTGATAATTCAGCTGAAAATTTACTGTACTTTAGTCATAATTAGGGAAAAAAATCTTCATCGGTACCGATCATTTGTTAATTACCAGATTTACATAATATATTGATATATACCCAAGTTTTATGTAAATGAGTTACACATCGTTTGAGTTCGTTTTGAGTTAAACGAGCTTTTAACTTATAATATTTACTCATATTATTTTGTTTATTCAATCAATTCGAATTTTGTATATTTAACTTTCATGACGATTCTTTTAAACATTTCATAAGAAAATCATGTATTTCAAGAATTATTCAGTGGAAAGTAAGTTTATGGGAATGAACTTGGATTAATAAAACAGCAATTTTTTTGTGATACATACTTAAAAAATACTGATGCGAAAAATAGCAATGTGTTCGTTTTGTGGGACATCTCTGTCTGAAGTGCTTATTTTAAGTATGTATATATAAGCACAATATAGATAAAAAAAACTACACTCTTCAGTGGATATGCTCATGCAAAACGCACAAAATTAGCATATAGTTATTTTTGATATAAATATTTATATATACCCATATATATATATATATATATATATATATATATATATATATATAATATTAACAAAGCCTAATAATCGGGCATAACATCAATAAAAAACATTAATTTCTTTCAAAAATTTATTTTAAATCCATACGTTTCGGCTATAATCCTAGCCTTCATTCAGTGGAAACTAAAAATAAAATTAAAAACTAAAACAATTGAATTGGAGTGAAAAGAAAAAATAAAATAGTAAATAGTACTTGCAATTAGTTGATCTTAGTGTTAAATTGGAAATTTTTAATAATCCATGGTATTAGGATATGGTAATGCACTACACTATGTATTATAAACATTAACTTGAAATTACACAATATTTTCACAAAATACCGATTTGAAAAAATCACAAATGGATAGTGTGTTATTCGTAGACTGGTTAAAGATGTAATGGAGAAAGACATTTTTTAAAAAATATTTTTACCAAGATTCTACACATGTGTGGAACGAATTGCGAAACCTTTGCGCGAACGCTTTTATTGTTTTGTAAGAAATTTGGAAATGTTATCTAAATAGAAGAGATTTGTGTCGCACAGCGTGTTGAGTTCATTCCGTTTATTTATTGTCTTATTGTTATAAATAGTTAAAAAGGATCCCTCTATAATTCTTCGTTTAAATAAATTTTGTTCGAATTGTAGTACAGTCGGATTAGAAAAGTCCATATTGTGTTTTTAACACTAAGTTCCAATTCCAATAAGTAACCAATTTAACACTAAGATCAACTAATTGTAAGTACTATTTACTATTTTATTTTTTCTTTTCACTCCAATTCAATTGTTTTAGTTTTTAATTTTATTTTTAGTTTCCACTGAATGAAGGCTAGGATTATAGCCGAAACGTATGGATTTAAAATAAATTTTTGAAAGAAATTCATGTTTTTTATTGATGTTATGCCCGATTATTAGGCTTTGTTAATACATATGTCAACATCAAATTCAGAATCATACAATATATATATATATATATATATATATATATATATATATATGTATGTATGTATGTATATATGTATATGTATATGTATATGTATACGTATATGTATATGTATATTTAAAATATCCCAGACCTTGTCGTCAAACTAAAACAGGGTGACAGTATTACCTTTACAGTCATTAAAAATAGGAAAAAACATCTCAAGTTGTTTGAAAATTGAGCTTTCAAATGCAACCTAGAGCTTTGGTGAAGTTGTGACCATTTTTGTTTTTTGTGAATAACATTTCTAAGACCACAATGAATAAGAATAACACAATTGCCCAAAGTTTCCGAAAATTAAGACGTTTTGTTCAACTATAAATTTCAAATTTTTAAAATCAGTCGACTTTGAGAGGCCCTCCTTGGAAAAAAAGTACAAAAGTGTGTTTGCAAGTTTCATCTAAAGCCTATCTATTGACGCATTTAATCAAGATTGTGAAATGGTAATATGTATGATAATTTTATTATTGAAAATTTTCGAGTAAATACATGTATATTTGTATAGGTCTGTTTGAAGTAAAAATAGGTTTGGCATGCATTACATTCGAAATCGAAAAATTGCTATAGCAATTATTAGATGTATCTGTTATACATTTATATATTGTATCTAGAAAGCGTTTAATTGGTTTAATCTATTATAATCATTGTTATTTCATTTGTTGTTATTTTCTATAATCATAAAGAATGTTTATAATTGAATCATAAATATGATTGTATCATTTTTGTTATTATTTTCTCAGCTTTTTTTTAATTACCAACCATAATTTATAAACTTTGTTTTCGCATTTAAAACGTGAACGAATTATTATTTGAGAATAGATATTAACAGTGAGTAGTTACTGCAATATGTGCAAAGTTACTTGTTAATGTAAATGCTATAAGTAAATTAATACAGAAAAAAATAAAAGTACCAATATTTCAATATATTTTGTTGACAAAATATGACAAATTTACGCAGATTAAGCGAATTTTCTTCTTGGATGTTTTTATGTAGTATATTCCTAAATATTTTTTATCAGTAGAGGAACAGAATGCAAGTAGACAGCTCTTACTAAAACAAAAATGGATCTTGCATGGACTTGATGAACTTAATTTAGTCCATAGATTTTGAATATTTGTATTCGTAGTATTTGAAATAATTTTAATATTTCATGCCGTCTTGGCGATTAAACTATTATTGACTCAAAAATGATAATCCGGAAAAAAATTGTTAAATGTTATTTGCGACATGACTGAACTGAAGAATACATTCTGCAACTTACCTTTAAATGCTTTCAATGCATTTTATTGCAAAATTATAAGCTAAATTTATTATTTCATACTTTTTAGTTTGAAAAGTTTTACTGATGCTTGAATTCATAAGTTTTTTGAGCTAGTTTAGTTAACTGTCACTCAGACTCGAATACATCTCTAAAAAATTAAACGAAAATATATATGTTGTATATATTCATATATTCAACCATATTATATCACTGAAAATTTTTATTCGAAATATTCTTCCATCTTCCACATATCATTGAGAAAACGTCAGCCTCGATACGAAAGCTTGGTGATAACCAAATTGATTTCTGAATTGATTCCATGAAATAAATTCTTCACAGTGAAAATATTCGCAGTCTCAGTGTGATGTTTAAAAATAAAAAAATCGAACCTTCTTCTAATTTCTCTCGTTTGCTTTCTATTTCTTCCATATCTGATTTATTATATCAATGCAGTTTAATGCAAGTTTCACTTGAGATGAAGTAATTGATTTTAATGCATCATGGATTGTAGACGTGGTTCATCAGAATCGGTCTAGATATCGATAATCACTAATTAAAGCTTACGAAAGCATGCAGAATTGATTTTAAATTTCTTTATACATATTGTACTGAATTATGTATATCTTATCTTTTGTGCTAGAATATTTGTATCAATTGAAATAGTTATATTATTATATTAACTTTCCGTAGGGTAAGTTATAGTAATAAAAAAAATTAAAAATAAAAATTTTAATATATCTTTAGATACGTTTATGTGGTTTTTGAACATCTTGGCATACCCTAGAAAAAATGTAAATGTATGTTTGTGTTCGGATACAAATTTTCGTCGACGATTTCGGGAACACAGTTCAACCGATTTAAATGATTCAAAAAACTTTTGATTCCTATTGATAAGGAGACGTGCTAATTAGTTTTTGGCCAAGGCAGATCCAGCCGTTTCGAAAATATGGGGCAAAAAGTGCCAAAAATGGTAATTCAGTTATTGAGAGAACGGAGCGTTTCGATTTGAACTATTCAAAAAACATTTTACTTGTATTGACAAAATGAACAAGTGTTCAAATTTTGGGTAGGTAAGTTCAGCGGTTTTGGAGATTTCAGAAAAAAAGTAAACAAACTATGCCATTTGACCAGGTCAATAATGATCATTAGACATATGTACATCAAATTATAAGATCATAGATTTCAAATATGATTTCAAGTGAAAATGGCCTTTTGTGGGCATAGCTGTAGTGGCAACATGCCACTTGGAAGGAAAGTCATCACTATTATAGCAATTGTATTAATAAAAATTCAGCACATAGAGATGAGACAACTGTTTGGGTTGCCATCTATAATAAAACAAACGTTATTTGTAAGAGATTCACCACAACAGATCGCTATTCAAATAAATATATATATATATAAAAAAAAATCATAAGATATTTTATAAAGATTTTAATAATGGGCACACATTTTGTTTGCATTTTTGTGGGTTTCGTAACACCGTTTCTCCGCTAGACGGCGATGCGGCGCTTACGCGCTTTGATAACTTGTCTTTATGCTGCTAAAGCAGTGTAATTGCTTTGGGAAAATGTTCAAAATTTCCAAAATATTTTAAAATAAAAAAACATTTTTCTACAAAATTTTTTTTTCCAGAAAAGTTTTTTTTTCAAAAATTTAAAATTTATCCAAAATATTTTTTTTTCAAAGATTGAAAAAAAAATTAATCTTTTTAAATAAAAATATTTTTGGTACGGGAATTTCTAGCAATTTGCCTTAAGGCACGATGCCATGCACCACTAGTTTTATTTATGAAATCAGTAGTAATTAAACTCAATAATCCTGAATAAATTGAATATCCAAATGGATTTGTTTTAAAAATGTTAACTTTCCGTAGGGGTAGTTATAGTAATCGCAAAAAATCGAAAATGAAAATTTTTATATATCTTTACGCTTCAAAACCTTCTGAACATTTAGGCATGCCTTAGAAAAAATCGATTTTTGTATGTGTGTATGTGTGTGTGTTCGGATATAAATTTTCGTCGACGATTTCGGGAACACGGATGATGCGATTTGAATAATTCATAAAACATTCGATTCGTATTGATAAGGAGATGTGCTGATTAGTTTTTGACGAAGTCAGGTCTAGCTGTTCCGAAGATATGGGGCAAAAAGTGCCAAAAACGGTAACTCAGATTTAAGAGAACGGAGAATAATTCAAAATACATTTTACTTGTATTAACAAGATGAAGAACTGATCAAATTTTTATGAAGGTAGGTCTAGCGGTTTTGAAGATCTAGTAAAAAAACTAAAAAAAAAAATGCCATCTGGTGGTCAAAAATGATCATTAGACATATGCACATCAAATTATCAGATATTTTATAGAGATTTTAACAATAAGTATAAATTTTTTTTACATTCCTATGGGTTCCGTACCAATGTTTATCCTTTAGACGGCGACGCGGCGCTTACGCGCTTTGATATTCGTCTCTATGCAGTTAAAACAGTACGATTGCTTTGAAAAAATGTTCAGAGTTTCCAAAATCTGTCAAAATGAAGAAAACATTTCTCTTTTCGGAAAAATTTAAAAAAAAAAATTTTTTTTTTTTTAAAAAGTAATTTTTTTTCAAATTTATAATTTCTCAAAAATCTAATTTTTTCGAAGTAAATTTTTTCAAAAATGTTAATTGTTTTTAAAAAAATAATAATTTTTGGTACGAAAGTTCCAGCAATTTGCCTTAAGGCACGATGCCTTAATTGCCTTAAGACAGAATTCCACTTACAGCTAGTTTGAAATTGTCTTCCGTTCTATTTGTCCCGTAGTCTATCAATAAAGCAGGTGGACCGTCGGACTGTTGGACGACGTGCATAGACGTTGCGCTCGGTTCCTCGGATCGTGAGATCCACTAAGCTTTGATGAGCTCACGTTTCTATTGCGGCAATTTTCTGTTCAGATGTAATTTGGATCGTTTAACTTTTATAGTCTGTTGTTAGCCGAGGAACTTTCCTCATACTATTAACTGTTTTAAAATATCAGGTGCTGTACTGTTGCATTGTATCGATCCACCTTACGAGTCCACTGACCCACAAATATAAACTATTTTTTTTACTATTGCCACAGCTTTGTTATATCACTCTTTATAGTTGTGAAGTGAAAATTTTCTCTTTATAGTTGTGAAGATATAGCATATTTTAATCAAATTTTACAATATTTTGTAAAAAACATCGAATATATACGATTATATATATACATCAATATATAGTACAATGTACAAGTAGAGCGGGGCACAAAGGTCCAATTTGATTTTCAGTAATTATTCTGTGAAAACCAAACGAACTATATCACAACACATGTTACGTATCAAACAAACCCCTATTGATAAACCAGTAAAATTTCCAGCTAATTTTCATATTTCAAAAATTTGTTTTTTTTCTTTGCCTGTGAGGTATACGAACAGCCAGGGCGCAAAAAGATCCACTATTTTTAACTTCCCGTAGGGTAAGTTATAGTAATCGCAAAAAAATCGAAAATGAAAATTTTTATATATCTTTACGTTTCAGAGGTTTTTGAATATTCTGGCATACCTTAGAAAAAATGGATGTATGTGTGCGTATATATGTGTGTATGTTTGTGCGTGTGTATGTGTGTTCGGATACAAAATTTCTTCGACGATTTCGGGAACACGGATGAAGCGATTTGAATAATTAAAAAAACATTGGATTCGTATTGATTAGTAGAGGAGACGTACTGATTAGTTTTTGGCAAAGGCAGGTCTAGCCGTTCCGAATATATGGGGCAAAAAGTGCCAAAAATGGTAACTCAGTTTTTAAGAGAACGGAGCATCCGATTTGAATAATTCAAAAACATTTTGCTTGTATTAACAAGATGAAGAACTGATCCAGAAACAGATGAAAAAAATGGCATCTGGCGGTCAAAAATGATCATTAAACATGCAGATCAAATTATCAGATATTTTATAGAGATTTTAACAATAAGTATAAATTTTGTTTAATGAATCCTATGGGTTCCGTACCAATGCTTACCCGTTAGACGGCGGCGCGGCGCTTGATAGTTCGTCTTTATGCAGTTAAAGCAGTACGATTGCTTTGAAAAAAAGTTCAGAATTTCCAAAATATTTCAAAATACACTTTTCTTCAGAAAGTTTTTTTTTTCAAAAAAAAAAGTAAATTTTTGTCAAAAATTTATAATTTCTCAAAAATCTAATTTTTCAGAGTAATTTTTTTTTTAAATGTTAATCTTCTAAAAAAATAATAATTTTTGGTACGAGAAGTTCCAGCAATTTGCCTTAAGGCACGATGCCATGTGCCCCACTAGTTTCAATTTTAAAGAGGTTTTACAAAATAATAGTTACACTAGGTATTTAATCAATGCGATGCAGTTTAATTATTGGGTTGAACAACAATATTAAAAATTAAAATCTAAATATATATTGTTAAACGTAATAAACAAAATTGTTAATAAACTTCGTTAATAAAATCGTTAATATCATAAATCTTGCTTTCGCAGATGCTTCTCCTTAATTTATCATAATCAGTATCATTGTTTTTTGTAATACAATAATCACAAAGAAGATAAACACGTCTGTTTGAAATACATATTATAATTTAGGAGCATATTTTTTACAAAGATCATGCTTCATCCATGCTTCGTATGAAACTTCGACAGAATCATATGAATAACTATTAATTTAATCAAGTCATGTAAAATTGCTTTTATAACTTATTTTACTTTCTTATTTACTATTTCCTTGCAATGTAAAGGTTTCCTTTTTACTCTAATCACATGTAAGCTATTTTAGGGTTTATAGAAAAAAACTGTCCAAGTCTCATACATTTTATAAAACAATAAACGAAGTTTACTTAAAAATTATATTCATGTATCATAAACTGAAAAACGCAAAAACTGATCATAAAAAATAATACTTTGGTTGAAAATACTTTCTTTATTGTACAGCTTATAACATCATCATTTTATTAATAAAAGAATGACACCTATTCTTAATATTTTAATAGTATTCTTAAAATAATTCAAATCATTTTATGACATGTTTACATTTTTTTTCTTTATTTTATTCTTCTTATGTTTGGTCTTATAATTTTAATACGTTACGTCAAATTCGTTTGTGGTATTGTTTTAAAACAAATTTGTTGACACATACAATTTACTTCTATAGTTTGAAAGCAACTTTGTCTAATTAAATTAATTGCATAACAATTCAGCGCATAAAACAATTACTTATTTGAAAGTGATTTTAATGTCTAATAGTTCTTTTTTGCCTCGCAATTGGAAATATATTTCGGTGACCTTTCAATCGCAAGGTCTTGCAAAGTTTTTGCTCAATTATATACGTTATGAATTTCAGGTGTTTGATAATAATTGGCACGTTTGCAAATTATTTTAATTATGTTTTCCTGGCAACAAATAGATGGGATTGACTCTAGTTTCGCAATTCTTGAGTATTGCTCAAATCATTTCTAAACAACACTTTGTACATACAGTTTATATACAATTCTTTTAATTATTCGAGAACTTAGGAGACTGTTTTTGCGTTGACCCTTTGAAGTAGTTTTGTTACTTATTTTCGAAATATTATTTTATAATAATTGGTATATGATTGCTATTCTTCCAGAAGGAACAAACTGTTTTCAATAATTATTTAAAAATAATTAAGTTAATAATTAAATCGTTGATCTAAAATCCATAATGCTTTTGCCATTTATATTTATTTTAAATTTTGTTAGCAGTAGGAAAACTATCAGATTGTATTTAAATATTTCATAAATAAAATTTGCAGAATAACCTATGCTGTAATTTAAAAATACTTGTTCGAAACAGGATAGGCAACTTCGAACAACATATGAAACACGCAGAGTTAATCCGCTTAACCCACATAATGTGAATACAACATGTTTATAAATAAATATTTGTGTATGCATTTCAAATTAAAGCTTAATATAGTTCCGGACTTTAAGACAGTCTTACGACCCTTCCACTTTTTCTATTCATTGTCCCAAAGAGACATTTTAGCCAATATAGATTAATTACATGTCACATTAAAAACCCTTTCGACTTAATTATCAATTGGATTATAGTTTTGAAAATCTTTCGACTTCAATTAGAAATCCTGAATGTAATAATCGCAATGTTACTTACAATTGCGTTTATTAATACTAAACCTAATAAAAAGTGGAACAAATGTTGATCAATGGAAACTTGAAAATTATGAGAATATCTCAAAAATTAATTGAAAGGTATAAAATTGAATATTTTGTAAATGACTATTTAGTATTTATTACTATTTTTCATACCATATGATTAGCAAGTACAAGACCAATGTACATGTGTGGTCAGCTCCATTAAACCAATTGTTTAATATAACATAAAATTCTTTTTTTTTTGTTTTACCACTAGAGTATTTTTTTAAAGAAAGTATATTCAGAACTGTATTTTGAATTTCAAAAATAATTGCGAATAATCTTAAAGCATTTTGAACGTAACTTTGTAATGATGGCCGTAAAAGTAAGTTTTTTAGTACTAAATTATATTGCTCAAAAATGTAAAAAATCAACTTTTTAATGCATGTGCTCAACTCCATATTGGAATATATTTTCATAGCATTGAGTTTAAGAAAAATCTAAATCGTAATAAATATATTGCAAACATGGAGATGTATAGGGTAGGGCGGCGCACAAAGGTCCAGTTTGACTTTGCACAATTATATTGTGAAAATCAAAACAACTATATTACAAGAAATACCACATATCAAACAAAAAAGTATCCGACTATGTTCAGTAAAATTCCCACCTAATTCATCATTGTAGAAATTCAAATTTGTCTCGTGGACCTTTTTACCTCAGAGGCGGGGTATAATAGAACTGCCAAGAAGCAATATTTTATTTTTAATTATAAAAAGATTTTACAAAATAATTACATTATTCAATCAATGCAAAGTATAAATGCCATGGGTAAGTTTTTTTATAGAGAACCCTGTATATAATCTCGATCTGATCTTTTATCAGAAATATTCTTCAGCAGATTTAGAATAACTCTTTATTGGATTTATCCCTAGTTAAATTGCTACTTTAAAATTAATTTACTTTTTATTTACTATTTTTTTAATGTTTACACCTTTGCCAGGTTAAAGGTTTGGTTGATCTTTTTTATCCCATCCACGTCTAAGCTTTTATAGATATTATATAAAGAGAACTGTTGAATCTAACTCCAAATTAACATCACATCTTATAAAACAATTAAATAATTAATACCTAAAAATTACTTTCAGTTCTCGTAAACTAAGCAACAGTGCTCACGACCACAAAAACTAACAACAAAAGAAATTACTATTGTTATGGATTTTCAAACGTTGCCATTTGTCTCCCGATAGACGTCATAAGAATTAAGGTAATGGATAGTTATACTATCTTTTTTTTTCTTGCTTTCAAATATTGTTGTTAAAATATTCTTAACTTAACTGGTTTTTGTGATATCGGTCGGTGGTGAACCTTTTTGCTCGCGGACTTTTAAGCCCTGCTCTATCCTATTAGCTATCCAAAAATTTCAAGGTAAATTATTAGTTATGGAGCGGTGAATAAATTTGTTCAACGATTGTTGTGCTGATCCACTCCGATTATTGTAATAATTCTTGTAGCATGTGAATATTAGCATTGTGCTGCATTAATTAAATTACGCATTTATTTTTGTTTTCTCGTCGTTGTTCCGCTCTTGAACATCGAGTTTGAACAAGCGTGGTAAAACATCCTCAATTGCGAAGGAAACCGATACCGACTTGCGTTTCCCCACCGGATGCGAAGAATCATAAACTGTGCAATGAATTATAGTATAATCATTACGTTGCGTAAATATATTTATTGGATTTGGCCCTTACCGACATTGTTGCGACTTCGTACCCGAATGTCTTCAATAATAATTGGTCTTCTCTCCGAAGACAATTTCGTGATATGAGCTGAAGCACATTTAACGAGTTGTTTGGAATTGGCGAGAATACTTGTCATTAGACTGACTTCGACGGTTAAACATTATACTTCTTGATACGGTAATGTGAACAAAATTTTTGCATATCATTAAAATTGCTATAAAATATCTGAAAATTTGATATGCATATGTCTAATGACCATTTTTGACCGCCAGATGGCAACTTTTTATTAGATCTCAAAAACTGCTACATTTGCCTAACCAAAAATTTAGGCATTTTTTTATTCCGTCAGTACAAGTGATTTTTTTTAATCATTCAAATCTCTCAAAAACTGAATTGCCATTTTTTGTACTTCCTACTTCGTATCTTCAAAACGGCTGCTTCTGCATTTGCCGAAAATTATTCAGTACATCTCCTCATCAATAAAAATCGAATGAGTTTTAAATTATTCAAATCTGTTGAATCGTACTCTCGAAATCGCAGACGAAAATTTGTATGCAAATGTACATACATACGTACTACATACACTCATATATACACACAATCACATAAATGCATCCATTTCATCTAAGATATGTCGAAATATTCAGAAAATTTCTCACACTTGATGTTTCACATCACAAAAACATATTCATACAGGATGTTTAAATATTTTGAGGCTATATCCCGGCAAAGAAAAACAAACAAATAGAAAATATCAACAGTTTGATCCCGGTTGCAAAGGTTATAAATGAAACATTAGCGATTCGCATAAGAATTAATTTCTGTATGATGATAACCAAAAGCATGAAACTTCAAAATCTTTATTGGAAAAGTACCATTGAGAAAAATACTCCACATCGAGAATTCGAGTTCTTACTGTTATATCTATAATATTTTTTTTAAATTAAAACTTCTTTAGGCTCGACTAGGGTGTAAATCCGTACAAATGCAACGGAGGTCCGTTATGCCCGAACTGTTCGTCATTCGCTCTCGATGACATCATTTCTATACGGGTCGATTGTGATTAGTAGTCGTGTATGTGAATACAGATCTGTCGTATGCGTACCGGCATCAACGTTGTATGCGTACCGATATCAACAAGGAAATCGGCATAAATAAATAAACATTTTAAAGCTACATCGTAGTACAAATCTCGATTTAATGAAAAATGCCTGAATCAGAAGAATATTTTACCCTGTTCCTTGAAAATAATAAAACAAATTAATCATTTGCGCCGTGCACTAAACGTAAGTTTATTGATTAGAAATTATTTCTATATTAATTGTAGTTTCGATAAATCTTTGAAATTATTAGAATGGAAAATATTTTTTAGGCAAGACAGATATTACAGAGCTGTTCAAAGAATGAGATTATATCGCCATCAAAATGCTGATTACAATGACTTTAATTACATTGTTGTTTTGAAATATTATACATATTTTTAATGCTATTATAAATATATAATTTATAATTTATCATTATATGTGTATAATGGTTGACACTAATAAATGTGTGCATAACGAGTGTTACCATATTACTATTAAACGTTATTTAAAATTGATATAATTATATCAATATACATCTTAAGATGTATTTATTTTTACTTAAATGGCATTTACAGTACAGCAGCAAATAAGTTTTACTTTAATTGCGTGTGAACCTTACGCGCACTGTTTTTTTTAAATTTTTGTTATTGTTTCAACAGCAATCAGAACTTTTACTCTATAATATTTATTTGATTTTCTTGCGTTTTTAGTTTAATACGTGTGCAATATATCCTTACATTAAGCTAATAAGTAAATATTTTTATAAAGAATTTAATTTAATAAATTGAAGTTTTAGGTAATGCGCTCGTTCGTTAAAGGTTAAGATTGGTAAATTTGTTTTTTTATAGAATGCCCAATTAACTTCTGATTCTGTGCCCAGTACATTTTCCAATTTTCTTTTCTTTACATAATAATCTAGTAGTTTTATTCTATATGAAATGAAATTTTTGACCAAAAAATTAGTGAAATGAATTATGAACTAGATGTGTAAAATGTTATGGTCGCAAATAATCTATTATAAATTATGTTATTAATTTAGCGCATTTTCATTTTTTTATAACTTATATCTATCATTAAAATTATGACCACTGTTATTTTATTATTGTTTAATAACTCAAATCTGTACCTTGAGGTTATTTAAAATTATCAGCTAACAGTACATAATATTTTCAAAAACTTTTCCAGTGAGAAATCTTTGTTAATAAAGGGTTCTTGGTGTGTGAATTGATACTCTGTTCGGCGGTTGTATATTTATTTCTTGAATAGGAGAATTAAGATTTTCCTTTTTTTATTGTACATGTACTTCTTTAATAACTGTTTTAACCATAAAATGGTTCATTTACCATATTGCAGCCCTTAATATTTTTGATTAAACAGGTGAATTAATTAGTAATTTGAAAAATACAATATTTTACAGGCAAATTATTTAGTCAATATCCTATCAAAATAGTCCGTTACCTACCTTGGGTGGGCATACCCGTTTCGTCCTCGACTGATTTCTTCATCCCAATTTAAATTAATGTATTGCAAAACTAAATCAAATAAAAATGAACAGAGCACGTCCGTGTTCTTTGGTTTTCGATTTATGCTAATTATGTATCCTCTTCTCTTTGTTTAGCAAATGAACATTCGTCATTTTTATTATACGTAACAGAAAAATATTGACAAAGATTAATTAGCCGTCTGATAGCTTTGCTCTATATGGACATCGATATTTATTCGTCTCGAAGAACGTAATTTAGTGAAATAATAAAATGGTTTGTGAGTGCTTTATGACTGCTGATTTACAATTATGATTTATAATTCTCCTCGTGTAATATGAACAGCTTTGAACGGAAAACACCAATGGGTCCGTAAAATGATGTAAATATTTATAACACTTGTTTTAAAAACAATGTGTATTATTTTCTATAGCATTCTGCATCTGCTCATTTCTGCGGAGATGAGGTATTCTTAAAATTGAAACACGCTCTAATTTTCTGTAGGGAATTACACATTGTTATATATACAGTAAATATACTTTATCGAAGTAATTCAGTATTTCATACTTATAATTGATAGAAATTTTATTATAATCATAACATTAAAATATAATTATTATTTCTTTCAATCTTTACAATAGAGAATAAAAACAATTGCTTATATTTAACATAAAAAATCCTCATTTGAAACCTTTTTAAAAATTTATTTATGAAATATGATAAAACAATCTATTTTATATAGTAGAAGAGGGAGCTTTATTGAACATTCCTTTTTAAGTAATACTAACCGATTTAGCAAATGTTGCTCTTACATTTCCCTTTTCCATGAAAGTTGAACTTGAAGTAAGCAACATGCTACATAGAACATTATTTTTACAATAACAACATTGATGTGATTTAATGCAATTCGTATCGTATAAAAATACAAATATGATAAATTATGCGTAGAATTAATAATTATACGTCTCGAATGTATCTTCTGACTTTATTCTCCTTGACCACCGCAACTTCTTCGCTTTTTCTTGAGGCGGTTTTGTGTACGGGGGTCGGATGTTCTTTAATTGAACAAATTTAATTCTTTATATGATACCATTATTCTGTGTAAAAAAAACACGATAAAAGTTACTAGATATAGGCAAAAATAATTATTAATGTAAATACAATATATTATACCTGTTAGGGATAGAGTAAATACTTCATAATTAAAATTAAAAAAAAAACATAAAACTTTGATACAGATCCTTCAGAATATAAGTTAAGCCTATTCTTTTGCTTTTTTAGGCAGTATCAATGTGAAAATTTTTATGCAGAATTTATGATTGAAAATTGTTGGAAGAGCTTTTATATCAAAGCAAAAATATCAAAAGCTTCGAGAGACTTCAACAGTGAACTAGACGCGAAACCTTTTCTGACAAATATTATATTCGGCATTATTGGTTTAAAATGGATTGAATTTAGACTCAAATTGATTTTTATTGTTTTTTATTTTTAACATGAAGTAAGTGACATTGGGTACGGTTGTGCCACTTAATTTTTTTATCAGCCATAAATTAGTTAATTTACTGGTTAGCTGGGAAAAAGTAAATTAAATGGTAATTTGAACATTACATACTGACCTCAAAAAAGATGGATCAGTCATAAAATTAAATCATATAAGAAAAGGGCAAGTGTCACAACCGTCCATATCTTAAGGACGGTTATGAATTAAGTTTTTAATTCCAAATTTCACATATCACTTAATAATACAAGTTTTTATTTTTGTTTCTATATGCTGCGCTCTATAAACTTTCAATTTCTTGTTTAAATAATTATTATAATATTCTGTTTACAATTTTTTGTAAACAATTAAGGCAGAATGTCTGTCGATCAAGTCGCTTGTCTGACTCATTTGCTCAGTATTTATAAATATTATTATTTTTAACCATGCATGCGTCGGTATCTGCACACGTTTACTTTCAAATCAGCAACTGATTAGTTGATCTCAATAAAATAATGCTGTTACAGAACTTTATAATTTATTACGCATAGTGATTTTATATTTATACATTTTCTTATGTAAACGTTTCGTATAAATGTAAATGTTATATATAGGATATCAAAATTTTGCAAACAATATTTGGTATATTGGGAATCAGTTTGAAGTTTATTTAACTAAATAGGTTTGTTGAGTTTTATTTTTTCAAGGGGAGGGGGAAACCATAGGCCAACGGTAAGCGGTTGAATTATAAAAAATCATCAAATATTAGAATTTAGCCTAGCGTGTATGAGATTCTAATCAGAATCTATGCCAAAGCATCTGTACGTTCTGTATTTCGTTAGTAGCTACTGATTACAGTTTACGTTTGCACAAAATAAAATACATTTTTAGAACACGAAATGGATAAAATAAAATGCGTTGAACAAATTAGTTCAATTTATATTGTTATAGACAGATATAATTATGTTTGAAAGAAATCAATTGGAAATTGTTTAGTGAAAACAAAAATATTATTAACGGAATGAGCAGTTAAATATTCAACTTCTTGATAAAGTTGTTTATGTATACGTATCGGGAAGTTCATGCAATTTGCCTTAAATCAAAATGCTACTTACAACTGTTATGTGTTATGAATTGTTATGTGATATGACTACTACCAAAAGTAGTTGTTAACGTTAAGTGCTCAGCTCTAGTATAATTGGAGTTTTTATATAGTCGAATAGTCTTTTTTAAAGGATATCGATTATTAAACTTTTATTACACTTATTCTAATCATATAACAGACAGAAATACGAGCATGGTTTAGAGTACAAGCATAATAAGTCTAATTGGCCGGCTGTTATAATGGCTTATATTTATTACTTTGAAAAATCATACCAAATTATTTCTATATAGAATATAAACAAGAACAAACTTGGTTCTTCGGAGAAAACCGCAGGGAGAAAACCGCAGTTCGAATTTAATTTAAGTTTTGTATCATCTTTTGGAAACACGGTTTTTAATCTTTGTTTAACTTAATTTTCACATTATCAATTTTTATACTTGTGAAAATTGGTACATTAATTAAAAATTCATGTTGCAATACACTAGGTCACTTTGTCAATGTGTAATTTAATTTAAGATAAACAATTGTAAATGTAACTCAATTTCGAATTAAACAAAGCGTCGAGGATTATGCAAGCAAGACTCGCGGCTAACGAATAATTAATATGCACCTCTATCCGAGATTAAACTGTAACAGTGGCGGTACAGAGGAGATTGAAACAAAGCCGATTTTGATATTATTCTAGATATTATTGTTATAACTATGCATATTACAAACACCTTTTTGTCCTTAGTTTTACACGTTTCACAGTTTCTCTGTGAATACTCATGAGCTTTAGAATATAAATGCTTAGCAATGTAAACAGCTTTCTCTACTATTAAAAACATTATGTACCTAATATTATTATCAGAACATTTAATACATGATACTTCAAGATTTTGTTCAAAACACAAAAGAAAGAAAACGATTTTAGCTTTGCAGCACGTATTTGGCATATTATTAAGATCTGATATTTTACAAAATACAATAAAATTTTATGCAAAAGATTAGGTTTTCACTTATCCACCATGTCAGGAATGAAATCCTGCTTACGTTACCAGGCTTACGGGTATTTCGTATTAAGTGTGGGGAAACAAATGTGGGGAAGTGTAAACAAAAATTTGTATTTATTATTATAATCTCTATAAAGTATCACATAATTTGATATGCATATGTCTAATAATTCAATAATTTAATAATTTCTTTTTTTCCTAAGAAACCTAAATTCTATTTTCTGCACTTTTTGTTCCGCATTTTCGAAACCGCTGGATCGATCTTTGCCAAAAAAATAACCATCACATCTACCCATCAATAAGAATCTAATGTTTGAATGTTTAAATATTCGAAATCGGTTCTCTTATAAACTGTATTTTTTAGCACTTTTTTCATATCTCTGAAGCTGCCGGACTTGCTGTTGCTAAAAACTAATCAGCACGTCTCCCCATCAATAGAAATCGATTGCTTTTTGAATTATTCAAATTGGCCCGAAATAATCGACAAAAATTTGCACCACACACACACACAAACACACACACATACCCACATATATTCATTTTTTTAAGGTATGCCAAATTGCTCAGAAACTACTGAAACGTAAAGATATGCAAAAGTTTTATTTTTGATTTCTGGACGATTGCTGTATCTTTACCCTACGGGAAGTTAAAAACTGTTAGCAAATCACAAAAAAATGAACAAGCATATGAAATCTACAAGGTAGTTATATTTTTCGAACATATTTTTTGACATATTATTTACATATATTACTTTTATGCATTTTGTGCATGCGATTTTATTACAATAAATGAAAAATTACAGCTTTTATTTTTATCACACGTTTTGGTAACTTTGTCGAAATCCTGATGTAACGCGTTTTTACTGATCGAGTTTCAATAATCTTTTTCATTAGTGATTTCATTATATACAAAAACAAGATATAATCAAATTTACTGCGTCTCTTCTTTACTAATATACTTATTATTCGAAAATATAATATTACAAAAGAAGAAAATATTTAATCCTTTTTTTGCATAATCAACTACCCTGTCAATTTGACGGGTTACTCTAGCGTTTCGAAAAAAATATACTTGTTTCGAAAAAAAATATAGTTGTATATATATATATATATATATATATATTATCTGTTAATGTAACTATGAATTTTCAACACAAATTAATTAAAATTAGTGCTATCGTTTTTTGATCATTTTAAGTTCTGAATTTCGTGATATTGGCGTGTCATATGTGTTAAATGTCTAGTGGAATCAAATAGTGCATATATGATATACAATTACAATTACATAATGTTTTGTCATCTGCCCTCGCTATTTGCGAAAATAGCCACCACTGATCTATATCATTGCAAAACGGCACCGGCAGCAAATGGCAGCGGCTGCGGCAGCAACGCCAACCGCCACCAATCAGCGACAGTAACGTAGCGGTGATAAATAGCAAAAAGTGTAATTACTAAACAATTGGCTAGAAAGTAATTACTTGCCGCTCCACATTAAGCGTCGAGCGATGCCGGTTGCAAGATCGTAACGGTATTTTATTCGATCTCGCAGCTGCTGCTACCGGACTTAAAACTAATTTATGTTAGGATATTTAATTATATAAAATATTGATGCCATACTGTTGTGACATTTACGATGCCAACTACAAGTAAGATGACGGGTAACTTCTAGGGTTTAGTGATCCATTACTTTCTATGCTGCAAGAGTTTTAAAATAATGGCAAATTACAATTTTAATATTTTTGTTAGGGATATTTTTACTGTGATGTATGAATTCTTTTTTGATTACTATGAAAATCTAAAACAATTTTCAAAATACACGTTACCAACTGATTTTCCAAAAGCTCTGTAACTGTTTTTAACTCACGTTTTTATTTGCTATTTTTTTATTTTTTACACGTTTGCTAGGGTGTAAAGGTTCAGACGATCCTTTTCACTTCACCCAGGTGTAAGCTTTGTAGAGATTATATAAATAAAACTGTTGTAACTAACTTAAAATTAATAATGCATCTTATAAAACAATTAAATAACGTAAACTTACAAATTATATTAAAGTCTTGTAAACTGATCAACAGTGTTCACAACTAAAAAAACTAACAATGAAAGAAAATACTTTTGTTATGCATTTTCTAACATTGCCGTTTATTTTCCGAGCAACGTCTTAGAAATCAAGGTAGTTGTACATCTTTTTTCACCTAATTCAAATATTGTCATTAAAAATTTTTTTCCTTTACTTGTTAAAATATCGGTGGCTGACCTTTTGACCCACGGACCTTTAAGTCTCGGTCTACCCTACTGCTTTTATCTGATCCCACAAAAAACATCTGCAATAAATATTTTTTTCGATATGATTAATTTTGTATTAAAAATTACTTTGAATACAAAGCGTTCTTTCAAAAAGCTACTTTTTATTTAATATTTACCTAATATACACTCTATTTTTAAAATTTGCTCATTATATAGATAATGAAAAAAAGTTACATTTATTTAATACAATTTGGTACGTTGATATAATGATTTCAAAATATATGAAGAGTATTAATTTATTTTAAAATTTACTCTATCTTATAAAAGTACTTTCCACTGCGTAATAATATCTG
>NW_020536181.1:0-36287 GCF_003426905.1 Ctenocephalides felis | reverse complement strand
TTCTCAATTTGAACTTTTTTTTTAATCCATCCTAAAAATATTGCTTTAAAAAGATAAAAAATAGGCTGAAGTAGACTAGATAAAAATCGAAAAAGATAAATTAGATAATTATATAGGTTCAATAAATTGTTGATAAGAGAATTTGAGTATGGAATTATTATATAGTTTACCTAAAAATCTTATTCTGGGGCTTATTTTGGATTCAGCTAGTTTTATTAAATAAATAATATTAGTATCAAATATTCATAAAATGATTCATATTACTTGGTTCAATGATTCAAATGTTCCATAGAATATACAGTTTGCAGCAAAGGAATAAAAAAAAATTGTGATGAATATTACTAACAAACTGTCTTTATACAAAAGCATACTTATTTATATTAATAGTATTAATTTATCCCTATAATTATAATAATAGAGATATATCATCATTCATGTAAATAAAAAATAACGCTAAGAAAAAGATAAACGGTATAATAATCCATCAGAGCTCTGCTGATAGATAATAATAGTATTAAGAAATTCTCCTTGAATAATAATTGATATTATTGAAAAAATTTGTTGATAAAAATAATAATTTTTTTATATGATCAAATAATACCTAACAATAATATATTACCAGAATATTAATTGGGATATATATTTTTTATATTTTTAAATTATATAAATAGTAGCATTTACTTTTTCATTTTACTATATAATTTACAAACGTTTTAGTCGACATCTAGTAAATCTAATGATGATATTATAAAATTACATATGACAAATAATGACTATAGTAGAAGTAGCTTTAAATACAAATATATTTGAAAATTTAAATACCATACCATAGCTTTAAACTCCTATTTTGCTTGGAACTATCAAAACCGAATGGTAAAATTATTAAATAAACAACATAAACTGTGATATTACGAAAAATTCAGTATTTTTGTGTGGTTAATACTCTACTGTAATTTCAATACAGTCTTTTTTGTGTGTTAATACTGTACTTTAATTACAATACAGTCATTTAATAGAGGCTAAGCAATCAGTAACTTATAAAAGAGCACGATGATATGTTGCTTCAAAAAAAATTACCACAGTGTGTTGCGCAAAAAAAAAACTCCAAAAGTGTGACACTAACATAATACCTTCCTGTGATGTCTGACTAAATTTATTACAAAGCAAAATTACAGTAGATTTTTTACAGAAAAGCATTAGATGCTGAAGTCTATACTGAATAATATAGGTAAGAACAATTATTTATTATATTATTATATGGATTGTTTGTGAATATTACAAATATAATAAATTATATGACAGGTAAATAATGTAATATATAAAAAAATTTTAGATAGGAATAATAACAAAAAACAAACGTCTCATTCTAGTTATTGAATTTAAAAAAATGCTGAACTTAGTTTTATTAAAAAAAAATTATTAAGAAAAACTAGACTATATACAAATTATGCATATAGAGCCAAATTATAAAACAAGTAATTAATATCGTTTAAAATAATGCCCATGTTTGTGAATATTTATTATTATTCACTTATGCTACTAGATGATATATTATTTAGCAATTGTAACTGATATTGTAATTAAAAAAAATATGTGAATAATGAAAAAAATCAAAATTTAAAGAACTGAGAATTAATTTATTCAAGGAATCGATATAAATAATTATAGCGCGCAAAAAGCAACATATAATGGATTATACAAAAAATGGTAGAAGTTGATATCTATATATATAATAGTGCAAAATTATTGATAAGAAAAATTTTAATAGATTTTTTGCGAATTATATGATATAGTAAATTATATTCAAAGTGAGTAATAAAGTTTAAAGTACAACACATAAAAGATGCAAATATAGTGAATATTTTACATGTAATGCGGTTTGAAATAACACGTCATGAAAATAAATAATATAAAAAGGCAAACTTTCAATTTTGAGGACTTCATTTATTAATTCATGAAACAGATATTTCTATAATTACATAAATAAAAACTTATATTGGATTTCACATAACAATGCTAATTGTTGATATATTTAGTTAGATTATTGGTTAAACTAGTCGTTAATAGACTAGTTAAATAAAAATGTTGGAAATATAGTTAGATTACAGAACGGTGAATAATGTAATTTAAAAAATTCTCGTGAGTAATAAAGTATAAAGTGATATCTTATAGTGCCAATTTACATGGATCGCATATATAGCGAATTATAAAACATGTAATAATGTAGTTAAAATAACATCATGTAGAACATGATTAATAAATTACGAGACTTAATTTACACGAAAAGTAAATATGTATAATTATAGTAATATTAGAACTATAAGGGTTTTTTACAGAAAAATGCTTGATATTCATTTCTATAGCTGACTGTTGCTAACAAATTCTCTATAAGATAATTTTTATATTATATTTAAAGATAAAAAGTTCTATAGTATAAAAATTCAATAAATACCGAAATAGAACTGTGTGCACACATTGCAAAAAAATTGTAGAATTCTTGAAGCAATATTTCAATCCAATGTATATTCAAACATTTTAAAACAGTAATTAGAGCATTAGCATACAGTAACATAGTACGAAAAATCAATATAAAATATCGAATTTTAATACATGTAAATAATAATATAGTTTAAAGTAACATAATGAACATATGATTAATATAAAAATCTAATTTTAAACATTGTGAGACTTAATTAAAAAACCTATATAAAAAAGAATTAGCGAAAGAATCAGATGATATCAGCAATTCTAGACTATAGATAAAAATTCCAATTTGATATATTTATTAGAATACATATTCCTATTATTTGGAAATAATACAATTATATATAGTGAATACATAAAATATGTAAATGCAATAGTTTAAAATAACACATTCACATGTTTAATATAAATATAAAAACTTAATACATTGCAAGACTTAATTAAATATTCGACATGACATACAAAAAACAGATAATGACTAGGTGTTGATTTCTATGATGTTAAGCTATGATAGGTAACAAAAGTATTTATGAATTATTACAAATCTTTATATATATTTAATTAAGAAATATTACAAATATAGTAAATTTTAAAATATATAAATATGTAGTTTGGAAACATTGTGAGACTTAATTGAAAATCTATATTAAAACAATTAACGAAAAGAGTCACATGATATCAATAATGCTAGACTATAGATAAAAAATTCCAATTTGATATATTTATTGGAATACATATTCCTATTATTTGGAAATAATAGAAATATATATAGTGAATCATAAAAAATATGTAAATGCAATAGTTTAAAAAAAACACATAGACATGTTTAATATAAATATAAAAACTTAATACAATGCAAGACTTAATCTCATAAATTTGATTAATATGAAATCAGAATTTAAAAAATTTATATAGGGTACGAAGGGACACAAACGTCCAATTGACTTTAAGCTATTATATTATGAAAACCAAATCAACTCACTATAAAAATCAAACAAACAAACTATCAGACAATATTGAGTGAAACTCCCAGCTAATTCATTAATGCAGATATGCATTTTATTGCTGTTTTCCAAAAAATTTGTTACCTGCCCTTTTTTACTCCATAGGTGAGGTAAAATAGTCCGGCCCAGGAGTCAAACAGGTTTGATGCCTTATTTTTAATATTAATGGGAATTTACGAAATAAATGCTAATTTATCAACTAATGCATAACATAAAATTAATGGATACATGTTCGAAAGAGAGAAGACTGTATATAACCTTGATTTGGTATTTTTACTCTTTTATTTACAATATTTTAATATTTACAACTTTGCCAGGGTAAAGATAGAGTTGTTCCTTTTACCCCACCTACGTGAAAGCTTTTATCGGGGTTATAAAAAGCTGTTGAATCTAAGTCAAATTAACAACACATCTTAAAAAATTAAAAATACAAATTATAACGTATACTTAATAATTATATTGAGGTTTCGTACACATTGGAACATTATTTTGATATAGATTTTCAAACATTGTCGCTTATCTCGCAATAGTTCGCTATAGCAACATCGTATCAATGTGATGGCTGGTTATACATCATTTTCTATCTACATTCAAATACTGTTGTTAAAGTTAAAGCGCTTAAAATTACTGGTTTTTGAGGTATCGTGTTGGGGACCTTTTTACCAGCGGACCTTTAAGCGTCACTCTTCCCTATTATATTTAAAAGCTAAAAGAAGTAATACTGTATATCAACAAAATAGTTCATAAAATATTTTTTTATTGTATTTTATTAAGTTTCATCTCAATAAGGTAAATAAGGTAGAATGGTAGTAAACCGCATGATTAATTATCCTCTGCTCAACACTATGGAACGGCCAATTAGTATGCGCTGTACGTCTCCCTGGACACGCGGTTTTGTCAATTTCAGATGTGTTATGGAAAGGAGTTCACAGTATATGTTCGAGATCGTATACATTTTAAAGTAAATTATGTTAAGGGGGTGTTCTTTTTTTTTGTTACAAAACATGCAAGGTATTTGTTTTTGTTTTTCTCGGAATGTATTTATTATAAAGACATGCGGTTTTGTTAAACAAAAATTACAAAATCATAGAATATTAAGAATTTTTTTTCCGCCGTCATTATTTAACCAGGGGGCGCCAAAGTGGGCATTGCAAAATCGATCTCGTTGCGGTGCCACAGTAAATCCGTTGCGCATCGCCTGAAACAAAACAAAAAAAACGAAACTACGTTGAAGAAGAAGTTGAATCCAGTCCCCCTACCAAAATGAAAGAAAAAAAGCAAGAAGGAAAAAAATGCAGCTAGTTAAAAAAAAGTGTCAAAAAGGCCTTTTTTTTGGGACGAGAAGGTTCGCAAAAATTTTTTGCGTAATGTTATCAAGTTGTTTGAGGTAGGGGGACTAGGTATTGCAATGGTGAACAAATTAAAAAAAATGCAAGTCGATCCGACTTGTAGTTTTTTTTTTTAATTTGTGGCACCGCATTGAAAAAAGTCAATTTGAGAAAAACGTATTTAAAGTTTTTAATATAATGTACTAAATACACCATTTAATTTATGTACAAAATACACGATGGTGTTCAAAGATGTGACACATTAAAAAGGTCATGTGCATGAGTATTATAATGAAAAAGAGGCAGCTGGCATACAATAGCTCGCGGAACGATAAAAAACGCTTTCAAGGATCATACGTATAGAGAGAACATATATCTATAACTTCGTCAAAAAAATAGATATTGAGATGATTTTTTTTAAATAATTCTAAGATTTTAGCTTTCATAATATAAAAAATCAAAACCGAAACAAAGAAAAATAAAAAGACAACAACCTCCTTAAAATAACTTTTCGTCTGAAAATATATTTAGACAAGATGTTACTGTATAATAATCTTACATGAGTCACAAAAATAGTTAAAAAATATACGGCACTTTTAAGAATTATCAGATATTTTTGTTTGCACCACAGTAGGGCATAAGATGGCTACTAGCTACTAGCTACTATAAAAATTCGAACTACTGCACTCTGAGAGGCAAGTCAATTCTATCTCTTAAAAAATAATAATTTACAAGGTGGTAATAAAGCCAATATGAAATTATGGAATCCAATTGAGGAGCTGTATCAGCAAATCAAACATTTTTTTAATGCAATGCGCCCAGTCTAAAAGTTTGAGACTTCATGGTTCATAAACAAAAGACTTTAGACGAGGGACGATATGAATATAAGAATTATGGACAGCAAAAAAAATAAACAGTGTTCAGCATTCATTGCAATATCCTTCAAATTCAATAGTCTCAGCTTTTGATACACAAATTTAAAGAAGTTGAAAAAGAAGCTTTACAAATATACTATTGAAGACCTTTTAGCTCTACCACATCTCTGTAGAAATAAAGAAAATTTGTGAATCTCTCATTGAAGTTGATTCTCTAACTATAGATATAGCAAAATTTATCACAATAACTTCAAAACTCACTTAACTGATCTATTGTCATTTAAAATACTACAAGTCATTTTTTATAACACAAATCATCCGGACCAAACCGCTCAGCAGTGGCAGGGCAACAAATCCTCAATTGATCATTTCGAGCTGTATAAATATCAAGAAAAGCACATTCAAGCAGCCTCAGTAAAATAAAAAGTTATGCTTACGACCTAGTATTGCAGCAGTGTACTGTTTACCCCGCCATAATTTGAAGCAAGCAGATTTCAAACAATTCTTCGAAACTCTTTGATTAATACTGGTGACGACTATAAAAATTAGTATTGGAATATATATATATATATATATATTTTATATATATTATATAATCCGTTTGACAACCGACATTTCAACCTTTTGCTATAAAAAATTCATATCAATCCAAAAATCGGCTTAATTTTTTCTTGAACAGTTAATTACAAGAAACGGTTCGATATATTTTCAACTAAAACTAATTAGTATCATCCCAAATGATATCTTTTCAATCAGTTTTTTATTTTGAAAATTGTTTCGGTGGTATGAGCTTAAATGTGGACGAAAAGTTTAACTTTTTTTCACATTACAAAGAAATGGCTCAGCCGATCGCTGCACAAAACTAAGAAAAAAAATGCACATCAAAATACATCGATTGGCTTTTACATTTTTGAAATCGGTTCAGGGCGTTTTTAATAAAACGTCGATGAAATTTATAATTTTGACAAACGCCATAAATTGACACTAATTTTTGCAAACTGACGATTTTTAAAATTAAACGACTTTCTAATTAATAATTTTGAGTATTTCATTTCATCTAATTTGGATATAAATGTTGGATATATCTATATATGTAATGTATTTGAATTATATTTTTTGAACCGTCGAATATTTATTTTCAAAAATCATAAATCTTTTTTCCTCGATTTTTCCATAAATTTTGACATTTGTCATTTGTGTTTTGTTTTTTTTTGGTCATTTTCTGTCAAAATTTTTAGAAATTTGTAAAAATTATATATTTATATTTTAAATTACTTTTCAAATTTCCTATAACTTAAGTTAGATATATATGCATACGATGAGCCAATAAAATTTAAAATCGTTCAATAGTTTGGGCGTCCATTGCGAACCAACATCGTGACACTATATATATATATATCTATATATATATATCTATATATATATATATCTATATATATATAGATATATATATATATATATAGATAGATAGATATATATCAATCAGCATTTCGATAAATTGCAAAATAACAATGACAGTGTCAATTTGAATAAAAGGGGAATAAATAATTTAAAAAATCATGTATAAAAATTTATGTATGTCTACAGGTATGTACGTTTTATTTTAAAGAAACAAAAAAGCCACAATGAAAATTTCTGTCAGATGTGAGAGTCATTGTCATAGCCTTGACGCAGTAAGAAACAGTTGAAGAGCCTTGAAAAGAATTTTAAGAAAATTTTTCTCAGATTTTTGAGAATCTATTCATTAAATTAAAATTATTAACCTATGCCAGTAGTACTGGTGATTTCCATGATTTTACCTGCAATAATCAGGTGTTCGGTGGAATTCCAATTAGTTATTCATTTTTGTTCAATTCTGGACAAAATTATTTATACAATGGACAAAATAATAAAGTACTATTTCGAATGAACTGCAGGGTCAAGAAAAAATTAAATTTTAAGCTGTCAAAGGTGATTGGATATTTGCTCCAAGCAAGCAATAAATAATTGCTAAAAGCAGACTGAAGAATCCTGCAGTAAAAAGAAAAACCTTGCATTGGTTGCAAAACCCCTTTTACGATTCCGAGCTCAGCGATTGGCAAACCAAGTTATTTTTAATCTGCTTTCCAATTGAAATTAACATCTCAGTATACCCTTACTCTATGTCATGGACAAAATGATTATTGTAATAGGTTGCATTAATAAATATGTTATTATAGTTCCTACTTAAGTAACATACTATCTTATTGGTTGTCAATGAACCAAAAATGAGAAAAGGATTGAGACTGATAATTCTATGAAATAAGTAAATATCATTAAAAAGCAAAACACCATTTTATTTTGTGCGTACATTCTCTGTATGTTGATGACATTCTTTTATGTTTGAATAATACTTATATTTACGGCATTATATATAGATTTAATTATTTCAATATACGTTTGCAGTTTACTTGTGAATATAAGGTAAACAATCCCATTAGTTTTTTAAAACGTAACTGGTGCGGTGTATGGCATCGTGCCTTAAGGAAAATTGCTGGAACTTTCCGTACCGCAACGAAATGTTCGAAGAATACTGAATGTTTTCAAATAGATTATTATTAATATTGTAACCTTGTCTAATATTTATAAGAATTATATAAACTGAATTGCAAAGTTGAAATTATTTGTTTTAAAAATATAATCAGAATTAAGAATAAAATTTGAATTATTTTCGATAGACAAATTAAAAAAAAAAAAAAAAAAAAAAAAAATTGAAACAAACAATTTTTATTGCAAAATCAATTATTTTGTTAAGACAAACAGAAAGTTCTTCGAATCATTTAAATCCGACGTTTAGTTCTCTCAAAAACACATATAGCTCCGTATCTTAGAAATGGCTGGGCCTGTCTTTGCCAAAAACTAATAAACACTTCCTCCCAATCATTACTAATTGAATGATTTTTAGATCATTCAAATCGGATGCTACGTTCTCTCAAAAACTCGATTTCTATTTTCTTCACTTTTTGTTCTTTATCTACGTAACTCCTGGACCTGCCTTTGCCAAAAACTAATCAGCACATCTCCCTATCAATAGGAATCGAATGTTTTTTGAACCATTCAAATCGGTTGATCTGTGCGCCCGAAAACGTGACTGGAAATTTGTATCCATACATACATACACACACACTCACATCCATTTTTTCTGGGGTATGCCACAATGTTCAGAAACCTTCAATAAGTCGTGAAACTTTTGAATTTAGATTTTCGGCCCAAAACAATAACTGATCCTACGGGAAAGTTAAAAATGATATTTTTATTGAAAATTCTCAAAGCCAATTTGTAAAGTAAAAATTAGGGCCCCCATCCATCTAAAAACAAGCAGTTTGTTGGAAACGTTTTCATTTTTCCATCTATTTTCATACACTTTGCTTTCGATTCTAATAAATGAGAAATACCTTATTAGATTAAAAATTGTAAATATTCAACAAATATCTAACAATATTAAGAAATTATTTATTAAAATATATTTGTATTAATTTCGATTTTTTACGAATAAAAATATCAACTATTTCCACATATAGTCACATTTATATTTTATTTTAACAGTATAAAAAACATTCTATCTTAATTGAAACTGCTCTAAGCCAATTTGGCATAAAGTAAAAATAAGTAAAAACCGCATAAAAATGGTTGGTTCGAAACGTTTTATTTTTACGTTATTTACTAATGCACTTTTGTTTTGATGCTAATAAATAAGAAATACCTTATTAAATTAAAAATCCAACGGTGCAAATTTGTAACAAACATCTAACAAAATAAAAAATATATATTTTTTTTAATTTCTTTGTATATATATAATTTGATACATATAAAAATTTTATGTATTGCAACATATAGACATATCTACATTTTATCTTGAAAGTTTAAAAAAACATTCTATACTTATTGAAAATACTCCAAGCCAATTTTGGCTCAAGTAAAATTTCAAGTTAACGCCTACTTAAAATGAGTGGTTTATTGCAAACGTTTTAATTCTACGTTTATTATTTTTTTTCTACATTTTGGTTTTTACGCCAAATAAGTAAGAATTATGAAAAAACTTATTATTTTTAAACTTCAACGTAGTAGCAAAAATCAAATAAAATAAAAATTTATTTATTAAAAATCTGTTCAATATCTAAAATTAGGTAGAAATAAAAAAATGGTAATTGAGATTTAACTCACACATGAATTTAAAAAATATGAGTCAAAAAAATTATTTAAAAAAAATATAAAGACTAGATATTTCTTATGTATATGCAGTGACATTACAAGTATATAGAAAATTTCATATAATTTATTTTATATAAATCAAATTATTCTAAAGCAATTTATGGTTCAATCAGTATATTAATACAATTAGATATGCATATTTTATGTGCATTTTAGTTTACAACGTTCTATTTCTATTGAAAATGCTCAGATCCCAAGGTTCAAGCAAGAATTTAAGCGGGAGGCCGACAAATATTACAATTTTCATACAAACATTTTAATTTTACGCCTATTCTTCCTCGCTGTATTATGGGTTCTATGCATAATATATAAATATTAAAGTTTTTATAAGATTACAATTTTTACTTTTTTGCCGAAAAAATATGAAGTATAAAATAATTTAAAATTGTTTAAAATTTCACGAAGCATTTATTTGCTATTGTCAAAACCTAGATTGGTAGACGGAATTAATGTATATGATATTTTGTTTTTGTATAAAACTAATAAAAGTTACACAGACAAAATAATACGACGATATTTCAATTGTTTTCAAGTTAATTGATTTTAATGTTAATTTTATAAATCAAACGATTATTACTTACGCTAATTAAGATTGGATCACTGCAAAAATCATATTTTTTTATATTCATACATTTGAAGCAAAATTCAAATAGTACATAACAAAATAAATTTTTCAAAAAAAAAATCAGAATTATCAAGAGAAAGTACGAATTCAAAGCAAAAACTTGAATAAAAAAAATGCGACAAAATTCCAAATATAAAAATCTCTTAAAGCTAATTAGGATTAAATCACAGATATTCAAATATTATTCAACATAAACTAAAGAAACCAGAATTATCAAGAAATCTTACAAATTCAAAGCGATCCAAATGTATAAGCACTGAACCTACCAACTCCAGCCAAAATGACAGTTTCAAACTTTATGTATAATTTAGACGTTTTCAAACGTTAAAATACCATTTTCCAACTATATGACATTTTATATGAACATGAAAATAATATTTTCTTCATTCTTCGATTTTAATTATTATTTCAATTTTCCGAAAAAAAATTGTCATGCGGCGTAACTGTCAATTTGACCGGTGGGAATTAACGTTATTTGGGGGTTAGTTTTTGTCAAAGTATAGATGCAGCTTTATATAAAATATACCAAATGAGCCAGACAAATTTAGAATAAGTTTTGGGCGGATTGTGAAGACAATAGTAAATATATAATAAGTGGGTTTTTTATTTGGAAAATGAGAAGAGAAGAGATTGTTAACTTCCCGTAGGGTAAGGTATTGGAATGGGCCGAAAATCGGAATTGAAAATTTTAACATTTCTCGACGTTTTGAAGGTTTCTGAACGTTTTGGCATACCTCAGAAAAAATGGATGTGTGTGTGTGTGTATGTATGTATGGATACAAATTTCCAGTCACGTTTTAGGGCGCACGGATCAACCGATTTGAATGGTTCAAAAAGCATTTGATTCCTATTGATAGGGAAAAGAGCTGATTAGTTTTTGGCGAAGGCAGGTCCAGCCGTTTCGGAGATACGGTGCAAAGAGTGCAGAAAATAGAAATCGAATTTTTGAGAGAACGGAGTATCCGATTTGAATCATCTAAAAAACATTCAATTAGTAATGATTGGGAAAAGTGTTTATTAGTTTTTGGCAAAGGCAGGCCCAGCCATTTTGAAGATACGGAGCTAAATATGTAAAAAATGGCAGTTTTTGAGAGAACTAACTAAGCGTCCGATTTAAATGATTCAAAGAACTTTCTGCTTGTCTTAAAAATAATTGATTTTGGAAAAAAAATTTTGTTCCAACTTTTTTTTTTTTTTTTTTTTTTTTTTTTTTTTTTTTTTTAGTTTTTTGTATTTCGAAAATATTTTAGATTTTATTTTTAATTCTGACCATTAGTTCTAATATACTTTATAAATAATTTCAACTCTGCAATTCAGTTTATATAATTCTTATAAATATTAGACAATGTTACAATATTTATAATAATCTATTTGAAAACATTCAGTATTCCTCGAACATTTCGTTACGGTACGGGAAGTTCCAGCAATTTGCCTTAAGGCACGATGCCATAATTGCCTCAAGACAGAATTCCACTTAGAGCTAGTTTAGTTTTTCGATTGGATAGTTCGTTGTTTGAAACTAAAATCATTTACAAAATTTGAAGAAATTTGTACAAATTTAATTTCACTACTCTGACGGTGTAAAAAAGTAAACCGAAAAAATGCTTGTCCCTAGATTCAAACATTATCCAATAGTAATAGGAGAGCGTAAATTGTGCATAATTATGCACAAAGAGTAAAAGAATTTCTAGGCACGAATTATTATTATATATAATGATTTTACTCAATGTTGCATATTCAAAATCTCAAAAAAATTGAAGTTTTTATCAGCATTGTCCATGAGGCTATGTGTGGAGGAAAAACTTGTCAAATTTTATTTTTATGAAAGTTACGATTCAACAAATAAATTTGCTTCAAATAAACATTTCAGCCTGAAAAAAATTGTAAAAAATATTAAAACTATATTAGTTATGCATATATGAAACTGACAAAATTGGACAAACTAATGTGTTATTGGAATAGTTTATATAGTTTTATAGTATTTCTGGCGATTTGTATCATTCTGACCACTAATATTATGTGGCCAGACATTTTATGATTTTGACGTGCTTAACAATCAGTTAAATTGGATAATTGATTTCGAGTTTCTTAACCCCTAATTAACATTCTATTAAAGTTGAAGACAGGTTAAAATAATAATATTAAAAATAAAAACTAAATCCTTGTTAGGTACATATTTAAATAACCAGATTGCCCAAACTCTAACCGAAATAGAACAGAAAATCAGATTGATTAAAGTTTTATCTCAAAAACATTGCTGGTTCCTGTGCCAAAAGCATCAACATAGAATTGTGCAAAAACTGTCAAAAATACACAAGATTTTTAACAATATAAATAGCATTTTCACAACATCAAAATATAAAGTACTTTTCACCAACTTTTCTCGATATTTGTTAAGTATGGCAATAAGGCCCTATGATGTACATCTCATAAATAAATCATATTTGAAAAAAAAAATAGCGAGTATAAGAGGTTAAAAATCCACTCCGCGTTCAATCTGATCACGAGTGATTTAAGATGATATTGCACTTTTATTATATCTGATTTACACAGCCGACCTCTGAAAAACATATTGACAGCAACATATGCGTTTAATACAGACATGAAAACAACACACCAAAATCCTAAAAACGCACCATATATGCCGCAAGATCATCTTAACTCAATTCAAAAATGTAAAGTTTGTGGAAAATTATAGTGAACAGTGGTAAATTTGGATATTCAACTTTATTTTTTGTATATATTCAGAAATTGAAAGTCAAAGTCAATTGCTACAAAATTTAAATCTTTGAAGTAAATTGGATTTTTGCAGAAAAATTATAATTTGAAAATATGACAAAATCTAAAAGAATGAAATTAAGATTCCATAAAACTTCAAATTGCAAAAGTAGACACCTAAAACAGGTAAATATTGATGAACTAATAATGGTTCGATACAAAATTTTTGAAGTTGTATAGTTTTATATAAGATTACATATTTTCAGAGTTCCATTTTATCTTTAAATAATATCATTTTAACTTATTTTAAGATTGAATAATTATAGTGAATAGTCGGAAATTTGTGTAATATTTTTTGTATACATTCAAAAGTTTAAGGTCAAATTCAAATACTACATAACTTAAATTTTCCAAAAAAAATCTTAATTCTGTCAAAAAATATAAATGGGACATTACAATGACTCAAAATCTCAAAAAATATGAATTATTTATAATTTCATAAACTTATAAGTTGCAAAATCAATATACATGAAATTTTGGTTAATTTAAAATCTTTGAAGTTTCCAAAAGCAACATGTATCTATTGTATCTATATTTTAAGAGTGCCATTTTGTCTTTTATTAAATTCATCTTAACATAATTAAAAAATGGTTAATAATTTAAGGAACTATAATAAACATTGGTAAATTTGTATATTTGACATATTTTTTTGAATATATTATAAAAATTAAAGTCAATATCAAATACTACATAGTTTAAATTTTCCGAAAAAATCAGAATTTCGTAAAAAAATTACAATTAAAAAAATGGGTTAAAAGCTCCAAAAAATATGAATTATTTAAAATTTCATAGAATTCAAATTGCAATGTAGTAACATAATTTAGATGGCAATTTTCATGTACTGCCTGAACCAATATACATAAAATCTTGACAGTTATTCAAAATCCTTGAAATTTTTGAAAGCAACAAATATTTATTGTATTTATTACCTTAATTCAAAAATGGTTAAGTTTTCAAATAATTATACAAAACATTGGTAAATTTGTTTATTCAACAGTTTTTTTTTTTTGAATATATTTAAAAATGTAAAGTAAAAAATAAATTTTACATAATTTAGGTCTTTCAAAGAAAACTGCAGATAAATTTGTTGTTGAACTAAAACAAATATTAAATCGTGTTAGATAAAAACATCCTGAACATCAGCAAATTTTTGATCGTACTTGTCGTAAATGTCTAAATCGAATGCTAATCCATTGATAGCAGTCAGGGTATGATAGATAAAAACCTAACACTTAATTGCAAAAATATAGTGTATAAAAATAAGTGCTATGGCCAAAAAGTTCAATAATGAAGTCGCATTGAAAAACAAACTGACATATTCGAATACAATCTCACATATTCTCCATTAATTTGATGTCCCTAAATGAGTGATGAACCAAAAATATGAAAAAAACACACGTTAAAAAACAACTACAAAAATTTGTATGTTTAGCAACTCAAATAAAAATTATCTAAAAATATTTACATTAAAAAATATTTTAAATCATAAAATTACAATAACAAAAATGTACTAACTGCAAATCTCATGAAACCATATTCATTATGAACTATAATAGAGATTGTTTTAATCACCAAAAAATTAATATTTTAAAAAGATAGTCACAAATATATAAATTTTTTTTAAAATAATGTTAAATAAAACTAGTTGAAAGTGGTATTTTGCCTCAAGTTAAGTTGCATAAACCGAAATTGAGATTTAGATATGTATATAAAATTTTCAACTAATTATCTAATAATAATAATTTCAATTTTGAAAATTAATTATTAATATAATTGTGATGAAAAAATTCGAAAAAATGTATAAAACTTTAATAGTGTAGGATTAGATATTAAATAATATATGTTGGAGTCACCATCTGATTTTTAATTAATATTGAAAACCACGAATAGTATGGCATACTATTCCCAAAATGTATTGACTAATATAATTAAATCAAATGTAGAAATGTATTCAAAAATCCTCCTCTTTTTTTATTAGTTGGCGTAATATACATTAGTTGCGTGGAATTACCATTAGAATCACTTGTTAAATAAGGTTCGAAATTATAGAATGATTAGGATTTTCAAACAAAATTTTAGGAAATTGTTTTTGACCCAGACTTGTCTAATTAGCGAAAGAAATAAAACAATTTTTCATCAGAAATAGAACGACTATATTAAGACTTTTTGGTGAAAAAAACTACTGTCATAAAATATAAAAATACAATGGTCGATTAAATAAACGACGATCATGTATTACATAACATACTATTTTGTTATTTGAAAATAAATATATATGCAAAAAAGTTATTCAAGTATTAGAAATATGATTTATGTGTTACACGGATGAATGTTATTATTACTCAAATTCAACTTCATACTGCTTTGATACTAAAATATTAATTATCAATAAAATTTGTATCTTATTATATATATATATATATATATATATATATATCTATTAACATAAAAACATAAAAAAAAATTATGTAGAAAAACCGACAAGGAAATCATGTTATTGCTTTCAAAATACTAACTCTAATTTGAAATATAAATCTATTTACTTATAATGTATCAACTGAATTTTTCCCTTCATCAGTTTATGTCTAAATTCAAAAGTGGAATAAAAAACTGGAATTAAAATTTGAATAGAAGTATGCAAATGCAAAGCAAATTTAACAGCTCTCCGAGTTAAATATAAACATAATATTCGTAAAAATAAAAATATAAAAAATATATAATAATTTAATATGAGAAGTGAAGTACACTTATTAAAAAATAAATATGTAATAGTATAAAAGAAAACTTTTCTTTATAAGTGAAAATTAGTTTCTCATCGATGTTTTTCGTGATAGCTGTTCCATATTAATGTGTAACTATTCAAAGCTTATCTGGTCCTTCCTCGTGGTCCTTCAGATAATCATACAATCAACAAAAAATACGGTGTATAATCTTGAAGAAATGCTTTATTGGAATTTTTTATTTTCAAAAACTAGTAATAATTCACATGAAATATGAAATGTTAAAAAGCAAATTAACAAAAAGATGTTCAATGAAGAAAAATTGTGTCGAGTTAATAGGTGATTTCCTATTTTGGTCAAATAGTTTTCAGTAAACCTGATATAACAAGCGTTAATTTGTAAGTTTGGTTGAAGTGAAGATATGTTTTCAATGAAGATTGATATAAATTGTGGCAACGTATTAGATAGTTTTCCGAAGTTTCTCACTAAATGAATGTCTAATATATACTCTCACAATTGGACTAATCTGGTCTTTACTATTTCGCATATTTGCTAAGTAGTCAAAGACAAGTCGAATGTATATTAACAAAGGTAATTATGATATATAACCCGTGCTAGGAGATCGATGGGGTCATATTTCTTTGTCAATAACATACAAGTTGAACAAATAAATATACGGATAATATGGCAAAGCTTTAAGTCATTGATTCAAAATTCATAAATTTAATAGTGCATAATTTTCAAATTATTAACAACTGAATTATAAAATTTTAAAAGTAACATAGACACACTGATAAATATAAAATGTGATAATAAATTATGATGTATAGTATGGGTACTCCCAACCCTGTCCTAGCGAGACCGTAAGCTTAACTATTACACCTTGGAGTACCCGCATAAATGATGAGATACTTCATACAATGTAATATAATTTTCTATGAACTGCACTAACAACCACTACTGGGTTTCTAGTACTTTGTTATTCAATTCCAAAATAAGTTAAAGTTCAAGTGAATTTGTGTTTTATTCAAGATTAGCAATCTTAGAATAATAAAGTTTTCAAAATCCAGGAAGGTCCAGAAAAAACATCGTTTACCACCTGCTACCCCCGGCATTAAACTGCTAAATTACCAAGATTATTTTGTTCACAGGTATACCAACAACAACGAATACCTGTTGAAAATTTATGAATTACAAATTCGAAACTAGTGGGGTGTATGACATCGTGCCTTAAGGCAAATTGCTGGAACTTCCCGTACCGTATCGAAATGTTGGAGGAATACTGAATGTTTTTCAAATAGATTATTATAAATACTGTAACATTGTCTAATATTTATAAGAATTATATAAACTGAATTGCAAAGTTAAACATATTTGTTTAAAGTATACTAGAACTTTAGTCAGAATTACGATTAAAATCTGAATTATTTTCGATATACGAAAAAAAAATTTTTTTGAAAAAAAAACTGAAAAAAAAATAAATTTTTAAACAATTTTTTTTTTCAAAATTAATTATTTTGTTAAAACAGCAGAAAGTTTTTTGAATCATTCAAATCGGACGCTTATAGTTCTCTCAAAAACTGCCATTTTAGCTCTGTATCTCCGAAATGGTTAGGCCTGCCTTTGCGAAAAACTAATAACCACTTCTCCCAATCATTACTAATTGAATGTTTTTTAGATCATTCAAATCGGATGCTCCGTTCTCTCAAAAACTCGATTTTTGTTTTCTGCACTCTTTGCTCTTTATCTCTGTAGCGGCTAGATCTGCCTTTGCTAAAATCTAATCAGCTCATCCCCCTATCAATAGGAATAGAATGTTTTTTTAACCATTCAGATTGGTTGATCCGTGCGCCCGAAAACGCGTGACTGGAAATTTGTATTCATACACACACACACATCCATTTTTTTTCGAGATATGTCAAAATGTTCAGAAACCCTCAAAACTTCGAGAAATGTAAAAATTTTCAATTTCGATTTTTGTCCTATTACAGTAACTTACCCCATGGGAAGTTAACAAGCAGGTTGTACTAACAGATCCAGTTAAAAAAGATGCAACAAAAAATAAATTTATTATGTACGTTATTTTGTTTGATTACGTATTATTGCTTTTCAGCACTCTACAAGTAAAGCTTTAGATAAGCAACTCACAATAAAATATTGAATGTTTGTTGAAAAATAAAATTTGAAAATATTGTTGAAATATAAATTTGAAAATAAAATATCAAGCTAACATGCAAATAATTTGCAATCGTAAAAATTGTTTACAAAAAATATTATTGAAAAATTGCTTAATTATTTTTAACATGTTAATCATCATATTTAAATTTAAAAAAATCGATGAACGGCATATTACCCGAAATTGTATGGCATTATTGAACGTTGTCACAATTGGCATATTCAAAACAGCTATGATTTTTTCGATGAACCTATAGATAAAATTTATTTTAATTGTTTTTTTGTAAAAAGCATGATAAGAAAAAGTCGAATCATCGTCTGCAAAAATGGTATATATATGGTACCACCTCTGAGAATACCTGGTAATTAATCTACCTCTAGAAGAACTGCTCAAAATAGCAAATCAAAGACATTTACATAGATAAATAAGCATAAATAGATCGCTATCTCGGGCCATTTGACGTTACACTCATTTTAATTTACAAATAGATCACTACATGGCAGCACATGTACATACAGTATGTAAATTAACCCCTGGTATTACTTCTACATTTATACATAAAATCAAAACAGCCCAAAAATAAGAAAAAAATTATTACTTGAAATAAGAACAAAACATATGAAATACAAAATATATTTTCAAATATATCACAGACATATTTTTGAAGAATTATAAACTAAACAGAAATAACTGACTACTATTAATTAAAGTATATTACAGACATATTTTTAAAGTACTTATTCTATTAATATTCTAGAAATAACTTATTCATATTAATTACTTAATGACTAATAATAATATATTAAAAACTTAAAAACTAAGAATTAAAAAGCGCAGGAGTATTGATGATGTAATGACAAATTTAGAAGGAATGACAAGTAATGCAATAATTTAAAATGATAAAAAGAACAAAGAATGAATACTTTCCAAACAAAATAATCCTAAAAACAAAACATATATATATATATATATATATATATATATATATATATATATTGATATCCAAATTGAGATAAAACTAAATTCCTAGGATTAAATTTACGAGACATTCTTGTTTATTATCTCTCCATTTAATAGTTATTTTGCTATCTAATCAATCATTAATAAAGTTATATTTGACGAAATCTTTGAATAGTTTCTGTATAAGTGTTTTTAAACGTAAGTAACCAAAACCCTGAATTACTTTTAATTTATACCAATTGTAGCTCAAATCTATCTATCGTTTTAATCCAGTGTTTATTGCAAGAAGGTTTAGTTAAAACTATAACTATACCCTTGCGCTTTATGAACTGTCTGGTCTTTGAGTATGCTCTCTTAATTGAGACATTATCAAAATTCTTGGCCTTACATTTTAAGTTTCCGGAATATTTGAAAACTTCTCAGAACATTGTATACTCTGTTGGAATTTATCCTTTAAATTATTGCATTGCATTTTAATCCCGAAACAAAATTTGATGTATCATACATCTTCTGGGTGTTAAGGCACTCCTACGCCTTATCATTGCATTCTGCGGCAAGTTGCAGCTACCATCAAAGACTTCTATTGAATATATTGTTATATCATATTAATTGAAGATATTGTAATTATCATATTAAATATTTTTGCTGCAATTAGTATGAAAAAATACCTTTTCGGAAAACTGGTGTCAGAATAGGTGACTTTTAACCCGCACTTCACAATCTTAGAGGTGCTGCAAAAATCTTTTTCAAGGTGTTTAGGCTTCCATCTCCTAGGAACATAAGATTCATTTATTAATATTTTTTTGCAAATGTTATTGAAGTATTTAGAGTTATAATTACTTGGCTTTGTCCTTGGAGTTGCAGATTTTTCTTCTGGTTCTGTATCAGAGCATTCTCCAGTGACTTGAAAACTATTTTGTTATTGCCGTAAAGGAGACACTTCTATTTGGTTTCGATTTTAAATTATTGTTGATTTGTGCCACAAACCGAAGAGTTAGGTCATCCATTAAAAGATTATTCGCCCTCTGCATCCAAATTGAAAGCATCTTTTTACACACAAATTTTTACACACAAATATATATATATATATATACACAACTATATATATATATATATATATATATATAACATTTTAATAGTATTGTGATGATACGTATTCATTATATGCATAATACATCATTATATACATATCTGATAATTAGATGCCGGAAAAACATGCATTTTTTTATTATTTATGGGGTGATAACAACTTGGCACAAAACACTTTATCATTTTAACTTAATAATAAATGAAAAAAGTATTCATCAAAACATAATTATATATAAACAATCACAGAAAATCTCAACGACAATACGCGATGACAACTTGACAACTTATAGAAAATGGCCGATCAAATCAATGTAGATCAAGCCAGCTGCTAATTCAATGAAATTGGAAATCGTAGCGCCATCCTTCGAACTATTCAAATACCAATCCATTTCAAAACACGGTAATCTTCATTTGTTCGGAGATTACCGGCCATGGACATTTATATTCAAGATCTTCAAACAAAATCTATTAAATCCAAATCGAAGGAAATGAGAAGCTTTATTCTACTGAAAAGCTGTAACCGGCTTACGTGAGCAGCAACTATGAAATTACACAAAACTTAGTTTCAGATATAAGAGATTAAAATGATCTTTAATCTGAGAGGTTAAAAAAAAATAATGCTTGAATAATCGGTGAACATTAGGTCAAGCCTTACATCAAAACTCTTTTGTGAAGGAGAATATCTGTACAAAATAAACGTTAAATAAATAACTCACAAAATGTTTCACAAAATGTTGTTTGGTAGAAAAATTTAAAATTTTAAATTAATATATCAAGAAGTATTATTGAGAAATTAGTTCATTTTTAGGTCTTTAAAATAAGTCATATCAAAATATCGATTGAAGTGTTTTAATACAACATAATATTAAATTAAAAATGTTAGTCGAAAATCGTTTCTCGGTTTTTATCAGCCTAATATCTGATGTATTGCGTTTTGAAGAAAGCGAAAAGTGATTGGTCCCAGAATGGGATTGGTAATGGGAAGAAAATAAGCAACCATTGAAAGTGTTATTCAAAATTTTTAAATCAGTAGTATTTTTAACGTTGATAAATTCAGTGCACATTATAACACAATCGTCAAAACTCCCGGGCGGGAGCCTCAGAATGCCGCAGGACACCGACATGGACGTCTTAACGAGCACGATACTAAAAAATAAATACTAGGCGCTATCAGACCGCAGGAGATGAAGCCAAAAAAGTCAAAATCAATAATATTTCAATAAATATAGATATTTATATATACAGTGTGGTCTTTTGGCCAATTGCTATTTTTTTCACTTGGAAACATATTGCTATCTATATTTCCGAGTGAAATTTCGTTAAATTGCTGCAAAATTTAAAAAAAAATCTAAATGATGCTGAAGATTGAATCTGTTTGAATTCATCGGAAAGGAAATGCAATTTCAGTTGGTACAATAATGTTTACTTAAATTATTGTTCAAAATATTTTATAAGGCGCATATCAATGTAGAGTAAGTCAACAACAATAAAATATATTTGAAATTATATGAATTAAAGAAGCTATTTGGAAGTACTTGGAATTGAAAATATTACTTCTAATGATGAAATCACCAATTATCAATTAAGACGCAAAATAAATATAGTAATGAAACTGTATGACGCATTTTATAAATTTCAATTTATGAGCGATATCAAGCAGTTCTTCAATTAATACGTAATAATAATAAATAATATTTACAAAAATGTACCAAGAAATTTGTAAAATGAACATATTTCTATAATAATTAGAGAGATTTAGAACATAGTTTTATATCTGTTTGATATGTGTTATTTGTTATGATATATGTGTTATGAAGATATTATGGCTTTTACAGCAAAAAAGCTACGAATATCTCAAAAATAATGATATTTAAAAGTAGTAGTAAAAAGATCCATATATAACGAACCATCACCTTGATTCTTAAGGCGTTGGTATCGGGAAATAAACGGCAATATTTGAAAATTCGTAAAAAGAGTATTTTATTTTGTTTGTTATGTGTAAGCACTGTTGTTTGAATTACTAAACCTTAATATAATATTCAAGAATACGTTGTTTAATTGTTTTATGAGATGTATTGTAATTTAAAGATAAATACAATAGAGTTTGTTAATATAAACTCTGTAAAAGCTTACTCGTTGTCGGAATGAAAAGGATCAACTTTAGCAAAGGTGAAAGCAATAAAAAATTGTAAATATGAAAGTATATCAAAAACAAGCATATAAAAGATAAATTAAATAAATAGTTACTCCAACTTTTCTGATGAATATTCTTGATAAAATACAAGATCAAGGTTGTTACATGTTACATGTACATAAATAATGTACCCATTAAATTTATATTTTGCGTTGGTTAAACATTGAGTTCTGTAAAATTCCCTGGTCATCATCCCATTTTACCGACCATGTGATTTTTTTTCGAAAAACAGCACAAAATAGCTGAAAGTTTTACTGAACATAGTTGCCTGTTCGATATAATGATAATGAGATGTGTTACTTGTTGTGATATAATTAGTGTTGTGATATAATTAGTGTAGCTTCTACAATGTAATTGCTCAAACTCAAAATAAACATTAGTGCTCTGTCCTACCATACTGCGCTATAAGTCATGTTGCACCTTTGATATAAATTACACTTTTAAGATTTAGATTTAGATTTTTGTTTGTTTGCGGGATTGAAAATACATCCAAATCTATTTTGGACAGTATTTAGACATGACGGATGAAACTTATACAGCTAATATAGCTCCAGCCAATACACACCAACGTACATTTGCAATTTTACATCATAATAACAAGATGTATCAAAACTGCGTTTTTGTTCAGAATTTTATTTTTTAGTGGGTGATCCAATACAGCTAGTAGTTGGTTATAAAATTGTGTTATATGTGTATTATATTGGTTGCTATTTTCAGTATCAATGAAAAACACTCTTTAATAAACAAGATGTTAAATAAATACTGATACAAGAGAGTTAAATTTGAAGGCATACTGAAGTGTAAAGATCGTACATATTTTACAAAGCTCAGAAAGCACATGTTAGCTATGCCCTGACTCAATCTGAACCTGCGCCTGACATATCAAAAACATCAGAACTTGTCAAAAGTTGTCGGATTAGTCCCGTTATTTGGTGTTTGCTTGATTGACTAGCAAGTGAGGTTTAATTCGACGTAATTGCATGTCGCGGAGTTTATAGAACGCTTCTGCAATTAGCCGGAGATTACTAAGCCATGAGTAATTATTACAGCTAAACGAGTCTCGGTAACTGCATTTCCAAGTGCAGATATTATTTGCTTCGTGCAATGTTAAGGTTTTATATTAATATTTATAATAATATTTATATTAATATTTTTGTTTGGTTTGGTTAGATCATGTGCAAAAACTTATGTTTTTTTTTTTAGAGAACTTATTTTTAGACTACAATTGCATTGTCTTTAGAATGATTATCTTTATATTATTTTCATGTAGGGAAAAAGCTCGAAGCTTTATGTGACATCAAAATCACAAATAAATCTAATTGAACATTTCAAAAATGTGGCGAAAATGATAAAGATATGAAACATATGGTTCTAGATTGCAAAAATGTATGTGTAAATTTTTAAATGAGATATATTTGAAAAACTAATTATATAAAATTGATTCTTATTTCTTAGAAAAATAAAAAATGTTTGAATGTTTGAAAATAATTTGAATGTTTTCGAATAGATTATTATAAATACTGTAATATTGTCTAACATTTATAAGAATTATATAAACTGAATTACCGCGTATAAGTGCGCTTTAGAACTTTAGCCAGAATTAAAATTAAAATCTTAATTTTTTTCGATATACAAAAAAAATTTGAGAAAAAAAACTTGGAAAATTTTTTTTGGGAATATTGTTTTTTTCCAAAAGCAATTATTTTGTCGAAACAAGCAGAAAGTTTTTTGAATCATTCAATTCGGATGCTTAATTCTCTCAAAAACTGTCATTTTTTGCACATTTAGCTCGTTATCTCCGAAACGGTTGGATTTGCCTTTGTCAAAATCTAATCACCACTTCTCCCCGTCATTACGAATTGAACGTTTTTTAACCTCGATTTCTATTTTTTGCACTTTTTGCTACGTATCTCCGAAACGGCTGAACCTGCTATTATCAAAACTAATCAGCACATTTCTTATCAATAGGAATCGAATGTTTTTCAAACCATTCAAATCGGTTCATGCGTGCGCCTGAAAATGTGGACAAAAAATTGTATCCATAATTACATACATACACACACACATACCCATTTTTTCTGAGGTATGCCAAAATGTTCAGAAATCTTCAAAAGTGGAGAAATGTAATAAATTTTAATTTCGATGTTTGGACGATTACATTATAATAACTTACCCTACGGGAAGCTAAATGAGTAGTTTAGTTGCATGCATATTATTATGAGATTACAATATTTATTAGGATATAGAATGATAAAATTAGAATACATGGCGGCCAAACAAAATTCATATTAAAAAAATATTTCGAAATAGACATACAAAATTTTGATATAAAATTTCAGTTGCTAATTTTATAAATCATTTAATATTTTCAAGTTATTTTGAGTGGCTAATTATAGTAGCTAATTTTATAAATCATTTAATATTTTCAAAACAATTCTGAGCATAACAATTTTTTCAAAATTTTGGTTTTCGTTCGATGTAATGAAATTCGAATATAATGTTTAGGGTAAATACTGGTTACAAGACGGTCAAATAAATTCATAGTACAAAAATATTTTGAAATAGCTATACAAAATTGTAGTATAAAATTTTGTTTACTAATTTTATAAATCATTTAATATTTTGTCGTTATTCTTATATTTTATTATGATTATATTATTTTTTTAGGATATAGTCTGGTAACATTTTAAAACATGACGGGAAAATAAAGCCATATTAAAAAAATATTTCGAAATACACATACAAAATTCTAGTATAAAATTTCAGTTACAAATTTTATAAATAATTTAATGTTTTAAAGTCATTCTGAGTATAATTTTTATTTCAAAGTTTTGGTTTTTCATTTGGTGTCTGTAGTAAAGATTTATTCGGAAAACAATCAATCATTTTTTATGAGTTTTTCAATCAATTGTGTGTGGATCAGATGATCAATTATGTTTCACATATGAAAAAACAGCAGTTTATTTGTGTTTCAAAGTAAACCGATTCAGACAAAATTGAAATTTATTCAAAAATATATAATTAAATCGAGGTTTCATTTTTTTTTGTTCAAGAATAGGTTTATTTTTTTAAACTTTTTGCAATGGATCAGAAAATTTATGTCGCAGTCGCTTATTATCTTATCTTATTTTTAAATATTGTAAAATTTGTATATTCATATTTGAATATACAAATAAGTAATTCAGTAATATTCTTTTATTTAAAAAAATAAAATGTTTAAATTTATATTACTTTGTTAAAACCAGAATGTCCAAAAAAATATATATGAATTCACATATTCAAGATTTTGAATGCAAATTGAATAAAAAATTATTTTTTTTCTTTTCTGCAGTTAATACCATTTATATCAATCTAGAAGTTCTTTATCACTTCATCTCTAACTATTTAATGAAACAAAAAATAATTTAACTGATTGTTTATAACTTTCAAAAATGTAATCGATATATATATACGAGGTCTGTTCAAAAAGTACCCGGAATTTTCGTTTTTTCAAAAAAATATTTATTTATTCGTCTACATTAATGTGGTCCCCTTCAAAGTAGTCCCCCCCAGATATAATACACTTATGCCAGCGTTTTTTCCAATTTTCGAAGCACCCTTGATATTCACTTTTTGATATGTCCTTGAGCACTCTCAGCGATTTTCTTCAATCGAGGAAAACCGCCGTCCTTTCATGGGTCTCTTCAACTTTGGGAATAGGAAAAAGTCACACGGAGCCATATCTGGTGAATTTTTGCACTTTGCAACACTTTATTTCATTTTTTACGCAAAATTTAATACAAATTCTTTGACTTTTCAATTCTTCCATTGTAAAAATCGCCGAGCTCAGAAAAACACGTCGAACCTTAGCGACTACCACAGACAAAGTAAACAGTGAATAAAGCTGAAAATTTCATCATACTTTAGGGGCATGTATACCAACACAATAAAAAAAAATTTTGACAATCAGACACTCCAGACCCGCGAAATTTAATTATTAGTAATTCCGGGTACTTTTTGAACACACCACGTATATATATATATATATATATATATATATATATATATATATATAAAAAGCTCATACTAGCTATACAATTTTTAAAATTAATCATGTGTGAAGATCGAACTATTAATTTTCAGTATTGTACATAACGATAACTAAATTCTAAAATATTAAATATTCAGTTAAAAAAAATAAAATAATTTGCAATATGGTTGTATATATGCAATTTTTATAACTTAATTATATCGCACATTATATTGTTTCACGATTGTAGATTCCATACAAAATTAGTATCAAATAAACGCTAATATGCACTTCAATTGAATATTGACCCAGTGAAAAAATCTGATAAAGTAAGTTTAAAATAAAAATAGACGTTTGGTAAAAACCTAAGAATCACTTAATAAAAAATAACATAATTATAAACCTAAAAAAGCTTACGGGACTACTAATTCCAAACAAATTATTGACACTTCTGTATTATATTGACATGACAGGAACTACCTGATTCGTATCGCTAAAAAACGATTAAATATTTTGATAATTGCGAAAAGTTGTAACAATAAGTCCACTTCAATATTATTAGTCATCAATAATAAATATACAATAAATTGATGTGCTAATTAAATATACTTAATAATTTTTTAATTAACAAAATACTACTAATGTCTTATCAAACAATGTCTTTCAAATTCAATGAACTAAATTCAATTAAAAAAATTACATACCTTAAATTCGTTAATTGATGTATAAATTACAGAATAACGTTACTATTATTCTAGTTTAAGACAAAATTTTGTATAGAACGCTGATTTCAAAATAGTAAATTATTTCGAAATAATTATTAAGTAATTCATAAGAAGTGGAAAATTCATTGAAATAATGTTTAATTGAAAATAAACTCATTTACATGAACTGAAAAGTAGCACATTAGAAATAACGTAACGTAGCAAAAATGTATATAAAAATATGAACGGCAGTATAAATAATGCAATATTTTACTTATATATAATATTAATATATTGTATCTAAATGATAAATTAATACAAAATATAAAACTAGGAAACAATATTATCTTGTCCTTGTAAAAATATAATGTATCATGGAAAGTGGTGGTTTGTTACTAAAAAAATGATTTTTCCAGTTATGCAACATTTTCATAATCAAAGAATTAAACTCAGCAGTATATTTGATTTGCAGTCAGTTGGTAACTACATGAGAAAGTTCGAAATAAAAGATCATTCTAATTCATTTGCGAGTTATAAAGACCTACATAAATATTTGCGATTTTCAGTGAATGTATTCTAAAAAGTGAAAAGTGAAAATTAACTCTATATAGGCACAGACCACCAATTGACTGATATTTTTAAAAATATATATCTAAAAATTTTGTCTAATAAAATAATAAATCATTTGCTATTAAGTTATGATTCTCTAAAACTAGCTCCTACAAAATTTCGTGACTAAAGAGCGTTTACGACTCTTACGACTAACAGCAACTGTAAAATATTTAATTGCAATTTATAGTAAAATTTATATTGTAAAATTCAAGAAAGTTAAATTTGGCTATATGCAAATAAAATAAGATAAGAAATCTATATACTTAAAATTAAAATATTCAAATTATATTAATATCAGTATTGGAAATTTAACTGACAATACTGTCGTTATGAATACACAAGAAAATGCATTGGTCATTCATCATGAGAGCAAATGTACGACAAAATGCATCAGCACTCAAAAAGTGGCTCGACAATTGGAGAATAAAAATTCGTGAGTGCAAATCAAATCATATTACTTCTATAATAAATAATTAAGACTGTTCTGGCTGAAAATAAACAATATAGAAAGATCAAAGAATAATAGTGCCAAGTATCTGGACTGAATCAAAAACAGAAGATTGATTTGTAGTACACATTTGGAGTCATTGGGGCAAATTTAATAACAATTTTAAATACCTTGTTTGGGTGACAAAAATTTATTACTTGTACAATTATTTATTTTCACTTGAGTTTATAGATCTCAAATATAGCTTCAAGTCAAAATCGCCTTTTGTGGGTATAGTTGCATATATATAATAAAAATGTCAAGAAATACATCGAGTAAAGCTAATTAGTCATAATTGGATAAGACAACTACTGGGTTGCCATCTATTCAAAAATTTATATAATGAAGTCAAAACAATAAAAAGACAGACAAAAAAACTTGTTAGAATTTTGAATATAATTTATGAAAACATTGATCCATAAGGCAGAAATTATACCCACTTGAACAAAAACATTTCAAAAGTAAATCAATAATTTGACAATAATCAGAAAGTGAGGCAGAATAAATAAAAAATTAAAAAAAAGATACAATAAAACTTTTAAATTACTAATTAAATAATTACTATGAAGATAAATGAACTGAAATATTTATATTGATTATATTAGCTATGTTAGCTATATTAGCAAAATATATTAGAGCATAATAATAATATTGTCATGTATTTATATGAAACATTAGAAAATGTAATGGATTTATATTTAGAAAGTTTGTATATTTTATACTGATTGATTATAGCTCGTAAATACAATGAATTAATTAATATTGTGTTATTATTAAGGCTTAAGTAGTTAATAGTTCGTTAATAGTTATCAAAATTTAATAATAATAATAACACACGCCCTATAATATATATTCTGCTAATAACATTTAAAAATGATATAAATAATTTATAGATTTTTTGTATATTTTAAAAAGTTTAATTTTGATTGACGTACAAATATAAAAATGGATATTTAACAAATAAAAAAGATTGAATCTGAAGTAAATAAAAAACTCTTAATACGAGTACGAATTTGAAAATACATGATTGGTATTTTCACTTTTGCAAAATCTTGAACTTTAAATAAAATAAATAAAATCATAAAATCATAAATACAAAATAAGTTAGAAACAGTTTTCTCATAAATCTAACCGACAAAATATGTCTATTTTACGCATTTGAAATGAAAAGATGAAAATTAGATTTTTCCCTAATAAAAACGTTTAATTATTCTTATATGAAAGCCAAAAGAATATATTAACAATTTACTAATACAAGTTTCAAAGGTTCATTATTGCTAATTCTTGAATGAATTATTTCTTTCTATCCATCTTCAAAACTTATCAAGAATCAAATAAAAGTATAATTTTTAAAATTAATGAAAAGATATTACTTATACATTTTCATAAAAAATATAATAAAATGCATAGTTGAATACTCAAGCGTAGAACTTATAAAAGCGATTCCGGCATCACTACTTCGGTACAATTTTTGTCTGGTATTAGAAACAAAATACAGATATTTATGAAAAATACCGGTATTATTTTGATATTACATCAGTCGATAAAAATGATTATGTTTATAATGATATGATAAAAAATATAATTCCGAGATTCAAACTTCTCTCTTGTCGATTTTTGTTCGGAATTGAAAAATATCGGTATTTATGCAAAAGCCTGTATAACATTCCGGTATAACATTAGTCGATAAAACATGTATTTATGTAAAAACATCGGTATTCCGATATAACATTAGTCGATAAAAATTGATTAAGTTTATAATTCGGATAGTTTAAAAAATGTATATCCGGGTCCCTAAACGATACAATTTTTCTCCGGCAACATGTATTTATATAAAAATATCGGATATAAAAATGTCGAAAATTGTTCTATGTGATGGGTTCATATAAGGATATGATAAAAAAATTCAACAAAAGTAATCAAAAAATCAAAAACTGCCATACAAGAAAAAAAAACAAGTAAAATTATTTTTAGAACGACCTAATATGGAATGCTACTCTGACAATAATACAACTGATGTCGTGAAGAGATATAAATTCATCCATACGCTGACTGACTTCGATGAATTAAAAGTGACGAGCCACGAAGTTGCACGATGCAAGGATGTCAAATACCTTGGCTTACAAAATGATAAATTTACTGAGACCTATCTTGTACCACAACAGCCCGCTGAGCGCCAAGAACAAACAGAAACTTTTGACATAAATAAGACCGATACTGTTGTACGCAGCTCCAGCATGAAACGCGACAACAAAGACTAATTTACAAAAATTATAGAATGTACAAAATAAAGTCTTACGACTAGTACTCAACAAACCAAGGGACCCCCTGACCAGACACTATCACTCTACAAAATACATACATGAACAGACTGATGTACCGACAGTACTCGACCAAAATAAAAAGCTCACTTTTACCTAAAATGTAAGGATCATTCGAATAAGAACATCCAGGCCCGTGACCAATATACACGCAAAATAGTTTGGTACGGTAAGCTCGCCATATATTATATATGCTGATTGATTATCATGATAAAATGTATAACAATATTTATGATGATTTATAGAGTATAAATTTTTCTCCGGTATTAAGAACCATAATTACTGGTATATTTATATAAAAATATCGGATATAAAAATGTCGAAAATTGTATTGATGGGTTCATATAAGGATATGACAAGAAAATTCAACAAAAGTTATCAAAAAATCAAAAACTGTACAAGAAAAAAAATCAAGTAAAATTATTTTTAGAACGACCTAATATGGAATGCTACTCTGACAATACTACAACTGATGTCGTGAAGAGATATAAATTCATCCATACGCTGACTGACTTGAACGAATTAAAAGTGACGAGCCACGAAGTTGCACGATTCAAGGATGTCAAATACCTTGGCTTACAAAATGATAAATTTTCTGAGATCTTTCTTGTACCACAACAGCCCGCTGAGCGCCAAGAACAAACAGAAACTTTTGACATTAATAAGACCGATACTGTTGTACGCAGCTCCAGCATGAAACGCGACAACAAAGACTAATTTACAAAGATTACAGACTGCACAAAATAAAGTCTTACGACTAGTACTCAACAAACCAAGATACCCGGGACTAGGCACTATTACTCTACAAAATACCATACATGAACAGACTGATGTACCGACAGTACTCGACCAAATTAAAAAGCTCACTCTTACCTGAAATGTGAGGATCATTAGAATAAGAACACCCATGCCCGTGACCAATTTACACGCAAAACAGTTTGGTACGGCAAGCACGCCTTATATTATATATTTGTTGATTATCATGATAAAATGTATAACAATATTTATGAGCATTGTTAGAGTTTAATATCATTTGGTAACAAACTGATATAATTTAACTATATAATGTAATTTAACCTATCCAATAAAATACATGTTTTGATTCAAAATGAGATGCTTATATAAATAAATTGTAAAAGTATTAAAATTCGTATTAAAATATTTTAGAATATCTAGTTACAAGAGTCATTCATAGGTTGCGCGGTAGTAACTTATGGACTGCTGGTCGAAAAGCGTGTAACCCTGATTTGTTATAGGAGAGTTAACCATACTATTTACATTTACGGGAGTAGTTAAAAAATCAAAAGCTTTAATTTCAGAATATCTTGGTAGGAGGTTATGGGCTACTAAACGAGACACGCGTTATTCACTCCGAAAGAAAAATGCCAATAAAGAAATTTTATTAATAATAATTAATAAGTTACAACAAGAAAGTGAAAGTTGAATAGGTAATTTAATTTTTAAATTTACTTTAACGTACTTAAAACACAGTTAAGTATGATAAAATAAATAAAGAAATGCAGTAAACATTTATAAGATTAAGTTGCTTAAAAATTATGTCAAAATCTCGGAATAGTCTTAATAAATAAATTATAAAAATGATAAAAATGTTTTCTCAATAAAATAAGTGAATAATATTTTTGTTTACTAATGTTTTTTTATTATTTTTGGTCAAACAAAAGACATGGACATTATTATAAAGACAAGATTTGAGACCATTACCCATCAAATAAAGTTCCAGCCGGGAACAATGACCAAAAGAGAAAAACTGGTTGATGCTGGACATGTGAGAAAAGTCGCGAACATCGACAAAACTTTGGAAGTTTTTTAATAAAATCATTTTAAGAAAATTTTGAGTCCATCACCCATCAATTAAAATTCCAGCCAAAAACAATGAGCAAAGGTAAAAACTTGCTGGACATGTGAGAGAAGTTGAGGAACATCGATGAAACATCAGTCCATGCTACACCATACGCTACGTCTGTAGACGTAATGCACATTTAGATCATTTATTTTGTTACTGTTAATATTGTTTTAGTAGTATATAATTATTATAGTGTTCTAATTTAATTTCAGATAAACTGTGAACGTTACGTGACAAATGTTTACTATTGTAATTGTAATTATGTATATAACAAGAGTGGGAAGTGTAAACACGTTGCAGCAATTAAATTATTTTATTAACAATGAAGAAAGTACTTCAAAACATCTCACGAGCATCAGTGGGGTAAGCCGGGAGCTCGTAAATTTGATAAACAGAAATATTCAAAAGTAGCAAATTTAAAAAAAAAGATGCCGCAAAAGTACACTCAATTACATGAGCCTCAGGATGTTTCAATTGCTGATTTAAAAGTTGATTCACTTTTGAAACGAATTATGGAAGCACAGCTGATGAAAAATATTAAACATACAGTAAGAAATGTAGTTAACTCTCTGTTTGCGCAAGTAGAACTAAATTTAGAGAAAGAATAATGTGCTGCATATGTAGAATTCTTTTAAATTTTTTACGAGGGATATGCTATTAATCAAGCTCAATACAATTTGGATCAGGTTCTTCGGGAGTTTTTTTTTAATAATGTCCACTTATCAGATGATAACATGATTCAACTGTCTTGTGAAACAATTAAGAAACCTTTTTGTAAAACTTGGTTCCAAGCTAAACGCTTAAGGATTTCTGCAAGTTCTAATGTTCATAACATAAAAGTTCTAAAGTTCAGAAAACCAGTTGAAACTTTGGCATCAGACATACTACATCCATACAAAGTTTACAGCAGCTCTACAAAATTTGGTTTAAAAAAAAAAACTTTTGCTAAAAAAATATTAACAAATTTACAAGTGTACGGTTAAACGGGTTGTTGTAATTGTCGGTAAAATTATAAATACTTTGTAAAATAAACAAATACTTTGATAAATTATGTATTGGCAGTTTTAATCAAAAATCTTTTATAATATTTCTGGTTTTAGCAAAATTCAGAGATTATAAATTTTTTGGTTGTTATTGGCCAAAAACTGATCAAGCTAAAAAAGCTTTTGGCGATTGACCAAACTTACGTGAGTCTTACGTCGTCTTGATGCAGAACTATACCTTTTTGTGGGTTGATTCTGACCTTTTATATTGAAGTTTATCATTTAGTTTATCCAGCTAATAAACCTGCTCACCAAACATACTGCAACACCTTTTTTCTGGCATATTTCAGCTTTGCGCCTGTTTTGTGCAGGTTCTTCTTCACATTCCATTCGACATTTCTAGTGACAATTTGCTTCTTTACATGCCATCCGACATTCCTAGTGACAATTTGCTTCAAAACCAGATAATTTTCAGGATTTTTCAGAAGCGAATCGCCGGTGTCAGTACGACGACACTCGTTTTGTTTCTATGAGCATCATACATTAAGTTTAGAGAAAAATCCCTGATATTCTGAGGGGTCATTAAACTTGATAGATTTTAACTCAATGAGACGTAATGTATTGTTATCCGCCGGTTTGCGTCAACTAATGAATTTCTCGCGTCTTTATCTGCTTCAATCGTACATCTTGGACTTGGTGCATCTTTCGAATGAAATTTAGCTAACCACTTTTGGCACTGTCGTACTATCAGCACGTCATTTCCGTAAACATCGGTCAATTTAATTTTGACTTAAACAAAAATTTTGCCTTTTTTATAGCAATAGAGTGAAATATGTAGCTTAATTCTTTCCGTATTCAAAGTAGCACCATTCACTTATGTATGTAATTCATTATATTGTTTTACACATATGGCTTAAAATATAAGTTTTCAATTCAAATAATAATTATAGGGCTTAAGTGCAATGTTAGGTTTAAAAAAATATAGTTAAATTCTGGTGGTACAAAAACGAAGTGACTTTTCAAACAACCGTATATAATAAAAAACAAATTGATGTCGAACATGAATAATAATTCAAATTTGGGTGACAACCAGTAATTGCTAATATGTCGGTGAAAATGTAATACGCAAGTGGCCCATTCAGTGAACAATGAAAGCAGCTGCTGAAACATCATTAGTTCATTACAGGTGACATAGCTATAATACTGCTATTACGGGAAATGCACTCATGGCCTATTGCACGAGTACCACACATATAGGATTATGCAGATGTTAATATCACACAGATATCGAGTCGATGGCTTAGAGGTCGGAAAGCTGATGTCTAGATATGTTTTGGACAAAGACAAATAATTTCCTATTACTATTTAGTAGGGGCAAAAAAGATCATATTGACTTTCAGTAATTATAATATCTAAATCAAAAGAACTACATTCCAACACATAATACAAATAACTATCTAAGTGTTTTTGGTCAGTAAAAATCCAAGTTAATTCCTAATTATAGAAATTTTCACTTTTTTAAAATTTATTATTTGTCTCTTTTACCCTATAGTAGAGGCAAAAATGACAGCCAGGCTACAAACACATGCATTGACTTTTTCTTAAATTTTCGTCAATTTAACGAAATTTCACTCGGAAATATAGATAGCAATATGTTTCCAAGTGAAAATAGCCCTGGCGCGGCATTGCTGCACCAATAAAAAAGGCCAGCCCTATTAGATTAATTCTAATAAAATCATCAGATATGGATGGATTAACCATTGGGTTATCATCTAAAAATACGAAGTAACGAGAAGTTTCAGCCCAACAGCTTATAGGCGTGAGGTTCTGATCGCTGTTCGAGAAAAAAAAAACGAAATATTTGTTAAATTATATTACCCATGCGAAATATAAATTCCATTGGCCAAAAGACCACACTGTATATGAGCTTCATCAGAATTGAAATACCATTAATTTAGTTAATTTTGTGTATTTTTTAACTTAATTTACTAAACTAAATATTCGAAGATTTCTATTTCTCTTCAAAAATTATAAATTTTAAAATTAAATAATCGATTTGATTCTGAAGTTTTCCGTTTGTTTTTCACTTTACAGCAAAAGAATTAGCCTGATATTTCAATATTTTATTGTCTCAATTTTGGCATACAATTTGAGATTTGTATGCATATTGAAAAGCTTAAATATTAACTGCTTATAATAAAATGAACCAAAATGCTTGTACTGGTTGTAAAAAATTCCCAGATACTTAATAAATCATTAGATTTATGAATAACACAATAGAACACATTTGTGTCGAGTATTAGGTTTCGAAGATGTCGAAGTCATCGGAGTTGTTATTCCTTTCTGAAGCGGAATCAAATCAAAAACAATTAAATAACGTTTACGTAAAAATTATATTCAAATTGACATCCAATTAATCAAATAAAAAATTGCAATACAAAAAAAAAAAAACCATAAATAAATATTTTGTTACAAAAATTTAATACAGAATTGATAAGATAAAAGCTCGATACATAACTTTTGCCTTCTACTTTAAAATATGATTCTTAAAATAATATATTGTTTATTGCCATATTCATTAAATAAAATGTACTGACGTAAAATACTACTTTACTCAAACCAGATTGGCATGAGAGAAAGTCTAATTTATCACTATGAGGTGTCTTAAACCTTAATAAAATTAATTCAGACCTAACTCATCAAAATGACACCAATATGGTGAATAACAAATATGGTTAACGCCAAGAAAAATACTAAAAGCGAATTTGGATATATAGTGAATTTGTGCAAACAAATATTGTTACAAAAACGTACAATCCCTTTTAAAAAATATTTACCAATGTC
>NW_020536180.1:0-29025 GCF_003426905.1 Ctenocephalides felis | reverse complement strand
AAAAAAATTAACAAGAAAAAAAAACACTTTTGAGATGAAGTTGAGACATTGCATTTATCCCTCAATCGTAATAAATTATTTACCGCATGGATTTAAATATCTATTAAATATTATTTTCCAATCAATTTCAGCAACATAATTCATAAGCCATATTCAATTAATTCGTTCACGTTAAAAATATAGTCATTACTGGCAAAAATTAATATTGTCTTGTATTATTATATTTTCTATTCACAAATTATTCACAAAATATGTTTCATCAAAGTAAAATATGCTAATCTGTATTGAATGTCTATTGGAGCGTTTGTTTATTAATTTACTTGACTGAACTCGAAATTAACTCAGTGCAATTTCTTATTCAAGATTGTTAATATATTCAAGTCGGGGCGACTCGCCCCTGATAAAATCACTCTGTCATAATATATAAAATCATTTTCCGCTAGCTTAAATCATGAATCAATATTGGTATACCAGTAAATATTATACTTTAAAAAAGAAAATAGAAATATTAGATGAAGTAGTATATATATTCAACTTATATACGGTGAATAACAATTTGATTTTCTTTGAGTGCTAAGAATAGTTTGTGAACGTCCTGCAATAAGGGTATTGTTATTATTCAGCATTAATGTTATAATTTGTAATATAAATGATTTGTGCAAAGTTGTCCAATTTAAACTCATTTACCTATTGTAGACAGAAGATCGTTATGAAAACCAAATCATTGAAAAATGGTACAAATAATCTTAGATTTGCAATGTATTTCAATATACATTTTTATTGCTTCTTCCACTGCAATGAGATCTAGGAGTTCTTGGCAAAGAAGGTTCAGTTGTTTCGGAGGTGCGTAGCACAAATTGCAGCAAATGGAAATTCGTTTTTTCCAGAACGAATCCGATGATTCAAAAGGCATCCGATCCGAATGATTCAAAAGACATTCCGTTTCTATTGATTGGAAGACGTGAGTTAGTTTTTACAGAGCAAAAAGTGCTAAAATTGCAAAATTTAAGAAAACGTAGCATCCGATACAAATAATTTGTCTTGTGTTAACAGTCTGAATGAACGATTAGTTTTAGGGAAAGTTTTTTTTTTTATTTCAAGGTTTCAATCAAAAAAAAATTAAAATGATTCATATTTTATTTTGTCTAGCTAAATTTTTAAAACTCACATATTTGAAATAAATAATTTTAACTTTGCAATTTAGTTCATATAATTTTTGGAAATATGAAATATGGTTCTTCATTCTAACTCCGCTCGATTAAGTTTGTTTATTTAATGTAAACATATATGAACGTCGTCGTCCAATTTTAGGTGCTTACAATTTATCTACAAAATACAAATAATGAAAATTACAGTTTTTATAATAATCTATTAGAAACCGTTTGAAATTTCTCGAATATTTTATTAAGCTAAAGGATGTTCCAGCAATTTGCCTTAAGTCACGATGCCATGCACCACTCATTTGTAATGTTTGTAATTTTTGTTTAATTATGTTATATTATTTAAGCAACACAACTTTCGATTTTATCCGTTATTTGCATGTTTTGATTACATATTTTGATATAGATTTTGGCTTTGCAATTACTAGGTTCCGGCTTTGATGCCCACTTGGTCAGCTTGATATCAAGCAGTAGTAATTTATTTTCACTTGAAAATATATATCTAAGCATTCAAGTAAAAATAGTTCTTACCCAGCATTGTTGCATTGAATTAAAAATATCTCATCAGTATTAGATAAATTATAATAATAAAAATATATCAAATATAGATAAACCAACTGTTTGGTTGCTTTTATAAACTTTTGATGAAAGTATTAATATGATAGCTATTTTCTTAAATTTAGATTATGGTTAAAAAATCAGGATGATTGTTTAATTTTACTTGATTAATATACAATTGACTAAAACCCTGAAGATATTTATTTGCTACAAAACATTACATAATTATCTTACCTAGTATCTCACTTTAGTTATTGTAGTCATGTTACAGTTTCGCAGTTCTGAGAATCCGCATACAGAATCGAGTTCTCTGGCAAAAGCGTTGTGATATTAGTCTGATGCAGCACATGTGTGTTAATTATTCCTGTAAGCAAATTATGAAACTATTGCACGAGATAGGTTATAATGAAATTGCCGAAAGGACGCACCTTCAATATGAGCAGCACCTAACTATATAATAACTATATAATAAGATAAAACTCGACGGAGGATTGATAATATCATATTTCGCATGCGATTGTCAGGAAGTTAATTTAGCATTCAATTAACTGAAATATTTTGTACGAAACTTTTTGAATGCGTATTATGTATGATATGGAAGTAGTTTATCAATTTACTAAAATAGAAATAAATATCAAAATAGTACTCTATTATAAGTACGCAGTCACTAATAGTAGTTTTCTAGTAATTTTTTTGGTAAATTTCTATCATCTTTTATTCTAATTTAAGTACTATTGCAATTTTGTCTGCAAAATCAACAAACACTGATCTGAATATCGTCAACTCATTACATATTTATATGAAATGATTCATAATGTATGTAGCTTACATTTGAAATTTTAATAAATAAATAATAATTGTAATTTTGATATGTTGAAAGTACAAAGCAAAAAAATGAAAAAGAAAATTTTTAGATATTTTTACATTTCAAAGATTTATGAACGTTTTGGCATATCTTAGAAAAAATAGATGATGTGTGTGCGTGTTTGGATACAAATTTTTGTCGACGATTTCGTGAACCACGGATCAACCTATTGATGGATTTCTATTGACTGAGAGACAAGCTGAGTTTTTGACAAAGGCAGATCCATCTGCTTTGGAGATACGGGAAAAAGTGCCAAAAATGATATTTCCGTTTTTGAAAGGACGGAGCATCCGATTTGAATGATACAAAAAACATTTTATTTATATTGACGAAATGAACTAATGAATTTTTGGGAAGACAGGTCTAGCGGTTTCCAAGATTCAATTAAAAAGTAAAAAAAATGTCATTTGGCAATTAAATGTAATTATTAGACATATGAACATCAAATTATCAAATATTTTATAGATATTTTAATAATAAGAACACATTTTGTTTACATTTTTATGGGTTCCGTACCAATGTTGATCCGTTAGACTGCGACGCGGCGCTTCTATATTTCGTCTCTACGGAGCGCGGTTGTTTTTGAAAAAAATGTTTTGTTTGAAATTTCCTCAATATTTACAAAAATCTATTTTTTTCTAAATTTTATAAACATTAAATTATTTATTAAAGAAAATAATTTTTGGTCCGGGAAGTTCTAGCAATTTGCCTTAAGGCAAACGATGTCATGCACCAATAGTTTTAATTGCTAATATATAACCTAAGTAAGCCAGATAATTTAACAAACATCCTTAATTTTTTTTTAACTTTACATTCGTTTTTCACACGTAGATAGCTTTATGATTATTTTTAAAGATTTTCTTCATTGTTACTGTTTTTTATTTGTAATTTTATTTTAATGCGAAGTGATAAATCAAACATTAACAAAAACCATACAGCAACAAAAGTTTCATATCGTACAAACTGATATGTAAAGCTTGGATATGATGTTGATTGCATAACAGAGTGCACGTGTCAGAATTAGATTAAAATATTCCAATGACCTAAAATCGCTGACCGAATTTAATTAAGGAGGTTAGGTTTAATACTCATTTTATTCCGATGTTTTTTTAAGGCTGCATATTCATTTACTTATGAATATTATGAAGAGAATTACCATGTTCTCCGCATTCGGTCACACGGATTAGATAAATTTCATTTCTCATCCAATTGGTAGTTTTCGAACTATCTGAACGCATGTGAAATTATTACCATTCTATCAGCCTTCTCTCGCCGACCATGCGAAGGAACATTTTAAGTTCATACCCGTGTACCTCTGCATAATAATGCTATTTCCTACATTGAATTCCATTAACATTAGCTGTGTTAACAACGTCTTCGGAACGAGAGAGCCATGCAGTAAAGTCGCTTACGACGCACAGGCCCTTATTAAGGAAGGCGCCCTTGCCTTACGATAACCCGCGCTAATAGGGGCATGACCAAGGTGTATCCTTAACATCGTTCCGTCTACGTTTTCTCTGTTCTCTCGGTCTGTATCTCTAAGACGACGGGTTGAGACCCGAAACTCGAAGTTTTGCTTTCATTATATTCATTGTTAAACTAATACGTTTATTCCGTTTTAAATCTATGATCTTTTTTATTTATGTATAAAGCACAACCCTAAGGATTATTGGTGGATCGTTTTATATTATAAATACATATTATTTGTATGTATTTATTGATTTGTATTCATAATGTTATTGAATTAATAGCCAAATGTATGATGTTATAGGTGAGACTGGGTCAGATTGTGCCAGGGTACCGTAGTGACAATCGCAATAACAGTTAAGGGGGTATTCTAGTGTAGAGCGATGAATTTTTGGTCATTTTTAAAATGTCGTAAAAGAAAGCAATGAATGTTTTTACTATCTAATTTTCTACCACTTGTTTTTTAATATTATTAAAATACAAAACAAAAATTAAAAAATCAAAAAGTTGGAAATTATAAAAACTGGCAGATGAAGTGGGTAGTCTCAAAAAATTGGCACCTCAGTCTTGATATGATTTCAGCCCTTCTAGCCATCGGAAATGCAAAAAATAAAATGATTATTAATCTACAATGAAGTCGCAATCGCCCGAACTAGCGATGAGTAAAAAAATTTTTTTTACAAATTGGCGACTGTTTGAAAAAAAGTGTCTTTTTTACTGTTTTTTGAGTTTCTCGATTTTTTTTAAAATAGTAAAAATTAGAATTTGGAGATAATCCTAGTTCGGGCTATAATTTGGTCTATAAACAAGACTCTCTGAACTTTTCAAGTGAATCGGTCGATTAAAACTCGAGAAATCGTGTCAACAGTAGTGAAAAAGTCTGTTCTGAGAAAAACGCATTTAAAGTTTTGCGTGAAGCCAAACCAGTATGGAGACCGAGTCAGTAAAATGCCTATATCTCCGAAAATAATTCAAATTTCCAAAAACCTTCTCGTACCCATATTCTTAGATAGTTAGACTTTGAAAATATGAAATAAAAAAAATCGATTTTTTTGAATTTCTACACTAGAATACCCCCTTAAACTATACTAATTTTGAGATATGGTTCAAAGAGAAATATATAAAGTATAATAATGTTCGTACAAGTTTCCATTATTATTATGAGTCATCGCCTTACATTAATCTTATCTGCAGACCGTATTGCTTTAGAAAAGTCTAAAAAAAGTTTTTTTGTTTTCATAAATGTGCGTTTGGTATGTAGTAACATGTGGTTGTCGATCTAATCTTGTTGATATATATCAAACTGGTAAATTAACAATATTATTGCCGATACAAAAGTGGCACAATCGTACCCAGTCTCCTTCCCTACTCTGAATTATTTATTTATGATAACCTTCAGTTCAAGAAAAAAAAATTTATTAAATATTGGCAAAAATCCAGTTAATTTTTTTGTGAGCAATAACAACTATTAGATGGTACGGAAGATATGGAAATTTAAGTATTGGTTCCAAAATTTAGCCAGAAATATTTAAACATATTCAAAAATTATGTGTTTCTTTTACTTATCCTAACAGAAAAAATTGTAGGAAATAAAGAAACAAATATGTATGGAAAGTTTAACATTTTTTAAATTTTATTCTATTTGGTTTATTTTCATATAGTATTAAAAAGAACAAAGCGTATCGCTGTGTTTTATGCAAAACTGAAAATTTAGAAAAATTGTCACTGTCATGACATCATTTGCGCGTTTAAAAACTTTAATAAAATTGTTATCTCCTTGATAACTTTAATGAAATTAGAGGATAAAATAAAACTTAAAGAAAAAATATTTGTAAACTATTTTATAACATTTAAAAAGTTGTTCGATAAAACTATCATCCTGCTCCAAAACTAATATAACTATTGATAATAAAATAGATAGTTCAATTCAAATATCTTTTCTCTAAAATGCTATTATAAAATTGTTGCAGCAACTGGACTAGCAAACTGAATTGTTTGGGAAAAGTTTGATAAGTACAATAGTACTTTTATTTCTGGTGAAAAATTCTGACATAAAATTTATATTTGCCAAATCCGCGATATAACTAGTTTGAAAACTGAGATGAAATGGCGTGAATTAGCTTAGGTATTCATTTATTATTTTAGTAATAGGTTTTGAATTCATTATATATCATACCAAAGCTAATAAATTAGTCATATTATATACAGTTAAGTGTATATGCTAAATATTTTTTCCGTAGATTGAATAAACAAGTAGTCAATAAATCCAACATATCGCGTACAAAATTAAACACTCTCTTAGCATGAAAACAAAAAAGATCTTTAAAGCAAGAACGTGCCAACAAAGCAGGTCATGTTCATGTAAATTAGCACATTTTTCTCTCGCGTAATTGCGTGAGTTTAGTTCACGTCGGGCTTTTACTGAAACAACCCTTTTCAATTTGCCGAAACTTTGTATAGAAACAAAACAATCAGAGTTGAAGTTTAAAATTAGACCGACAACAGTGTGCCCGATACTGACTGAAGTGAAGTACGATACTCCTACATGGGGATATAAGGGCGCACAAAAGGAACTCTTAAAGGCCAGGCGAGGTCGCAGGTGGCCTGCTCCACTACATTGGGTTTCCGAAGAAAAATGATAGGTATTACCGCGATCGCTTTGTACCGCCGTTAAATCTAATGATATTGTTCTAAATCGACGCTATATTTAATGCACTTCCCGCTGAGAAAGAAGTATATTAATGGGTTTGCAATTATCTTCTTAAGTAGTCTCCAGGTTTTTCTACATTAAATTCCCAATTGTAAAAGCTGAAATCGTTTTTATAAAATAAATACAATTTCGTGAAGAGTTTTAAATAGCCATATAAGACTACCATTTCTGAGTGAAATCAGAATAAATGTATTTTACATTAATCAGTTACGTTCCCGCATTAAAAAAAACTTTTGAACTTCAGTCCAATAAATATATTTTAACTATCGGCATGAAATTGATAAAGTTTTTAATAAAGTTTCAATTTATTAACTTCCCGTAGAGTAAGTTATAGTAATCGCAATAAATAGAAAATGAAAAATGAAAATCAGATACCTTTACGTTTTAGAGGTTTCTGAACGTCTTCGCATACCTTAAAAAAATGAATGTGTATGTGTGTGTGTGTGTCTTCGGATACAAATTTTTGTCGACGAATTCAAAAACACGGTTTTTGAATGATTTAAAAAACATTCGATTCATTTTGATGAGGAGACGTGCTGATTAGTTTTTTAGCCAGGTCCAGCCATTTTGAAGATACGGGCAAAAAATGCCAAAAATGGTAATTCAGTTTTAGAGAGAACGGATCGTCCGATTTCAATAATTCAAACAAGAATTTATTTGTATTGACAAAATAAAAAACTGATAAATTTTTAGGAAGGCAGATGTAGGGGTTTTGAAGATCCAAAAAAAAAGTAAAAAATGCCATTTGAGCATGAGATATATGAAATAAGAATTAGATATATGAACATTAAATTATCAAAAATTATATAGATTTTAAAAATAAGTAAAAACTTTAATAACAATTCTATAGATTTCGTGCCAATGTTCAACCTTTAAACTGCGGCACGGCGCTTACGCGCTTTGATATTTAGTTTCTACACAGCTAAAGCAGTGCGATTACTTTAGAAACAGTTTAAAATTTTCAGAAATTTCAACTTATAAAAATGTCAAATTCTTTCAAAATTTTTCAAAAAATTTTAAAAGCTTTTTTAAAAATTTATTTTTGCTACAGGAAGTTTCACTAGTTCAGTTTTTATTTGAAGTTCTATTTTACCAAAATCTGCAAATCTAATATTCCGGCTTTTGGAACAATTTCAAATGAATACAGATTAGCAGTTTCGTGTTCAGGTCGCGCCACAGTCCACAGATCGATCTGTGCATCGTTCCTAAAATAATAGTATTAGTTCAATCCAGTTAGGCACCATTCGATTGCGTTCATTGTCGGCCTAATCTGCGAGCGTGTAATTAATTTGCGTTCGAAGAATAATCCGAGCAATTACCGTAGCCGTGAGCTGCCGCAAGTGCCGCTCCGGATAAATTCTTGCGGACTCGGAACACATGAGCCAGAAGCGTTGCGTGTTGCCCCGGGGAACCGAACTCGCTGATTATAGAAACACCCATGGCTATTCCTTTGGTCTTGTATAATGCATCTATAGACTATGTAATATTGCATAACTAGGTACACATAAATATATATATATATATAATATAATATATAATATATATATATATATATATATAAATATATATATATATATACATATATATATATATATAAATATATATTTGCAATTGCATAACGACAGGGTCATAAACAAACGCTTCGACAATACGGCCCTGAACAAAACAAACACGTGGTTCCTAAATAGCGTGTCAAAATTTCTTAAAAAATGACAAGATCCCATCGCTTTTTAAATTTCCCGTAAATTTTACACATGCTAAAAACTGCTTTAAGAAAAAATGGCATTTCTATCTTAAACTTCAAAGAGTAAATACATAGTTTCGACAAATTGTTAAGTTGTCATGGTTAGTAGTGTGTTTTACTATTTGTGAAGAGTAAATACACAGTTTTGACAACTTGTTAAGTTATCATGATTTTTAGTGTGTTTTACCATTTGCGAAAATATTTACTTTATCAATGTGATTAATGATGGTTTCATATGCTATATTAGGATACAAAATTATATGTTTTTATCATTATTATTATTATTATTACTGTTTTTCTATGAATTTTTTACATATTTTTTATTTAGTTTTAATTTTTATAGTTAATTTGATTACCACTGAGTGATGGCTAAGATGCTAGCCGAAACGTATGGATTTTAAACAAATAAAGTTTTAAAAAAACTCCGATTTTTATTGATGTTACGCCCGAATTTTAAGCTCAAATTAAACATATTGTAACGACAATTAGTATTGTCGTCAAAGGGTTGCATAACCACCAGTGCAATGACGCTCCCCCACCACGCCCAATAGGGATGCCAATATAAGGTCCAGCCTGGGGTTGAAAAATGGCATTAAGAATTGTATCATCCTCTGAAGAGGTCAGTGGGTCCAAGCGCCAGGCGCTGGACCCGCTTGTGTATAGTGGTGTGTGTGTTGTGCCAGGAGAGGAGAACCCGTTCCAGCAAAGGTCAGATGTATTATTGTTTTAAAAGCTATTCCCTCCGTCCTCCGTTCCGTTATCGTTACTCCGTTGATACCGTTTTACGTTAGTAATTAATAAAGATTTATGAGTACTATAGGTTTTAGGCAAAGGGTATGACAGTACGTAGGTATTGTCATGCCGTGACACCTGTAATAATTAGTAATAATTAAATAAGCTAAAAGTACATTCTGTTTCATTCGCGTAGTTAGTTGGCTTTTCCACAGGTAATTACAGGGTGGTTATAGAAGTCGGGTTTAGGAGTTGGGTGTAACCCTTTCGTCGGGATGCAACGCTAAGACGTAATAATGGAAGTCGTTGCATATCCCTAAGAAAGGGGGGCATCAACCCATTTAATCCGTCACAATGGTGAAAACGCATTCGATTCCCCATAAACCCCCCTCACAAATTTTTAATAATTTAATAATTAATTATTTTTATTAAAAGCTAAGCGAGTCGCTCCCACTAGTTACGTGTATAAGTTACGTTAATATTTATGATAGATGTTTGGTTTGTTATAGTACGTGTTTCGGTAAATTTAGTAAATCTAAAAATTAATTATTGCGTAAATATTGTGGAAATTATAATTGTATTCTTTATGTGTATTACTATTTGTGTTTATCTGTGTATTTTTATTGTGTCCTTTTCGCGGTGACGTGGTAGTTTTATTGTTAGTAGAATTTTACTACGTTGAAAATATAAGTGATTTTATTTGTTTAATGCTTTGAGTATGGAATATGTAATAATCTAGTTTAATTTTATTTAACCAAATCTATTGTTTTGGCTGCGGTTTGCGTCAATATTATAATTGTTACCTAATATTTGTCAAGTTTAGTTCTAAAAAGTATATAAAATTATTGAATTTAAAGTTACGTAACTTACTTAAAATTATTAAACTTATATTTATTAACCTATTTAGTCTATAATAAAAAAAAAAATATTAAAAGTATTATTTTTATTTTAAATCAGATTTATTTAATTGTTGTGTGTGTGCATTCTATTTTTTTTCTTTTTCTTTGAATATAATATTACAAAAAATGTAGTTAATTTTATTTTAAAATTTGGATTTATTTTAATTGTTGCGTTCGTTCCATTTTGTTCCCCCTGGGTATATATATAAAAAAAAAACTCGGTCAAACATTCATATCAATTTCAATTTCTGTAAAGCCACTTATAAATCGTCAAACAGTTTTCGAGTCGTTTCAAGTATTTTGTTTTGATAGGCTAGTTCGAAAGATTTGAAACACATTGCCCCTCAAAATATATTTCGTTTTCTTCGTAAATCTCAAGTTCCGTACACTTGACCCTATGCCCACACAAATCGTTTTTTTTCTGTCTTCGAAAACAGTTAATAGGCAAATATTATGTTTCAGTAATCCCTAGTATTTTTTTCATTGATATTTATATACAGATCTTAAATATATTGTGTTTTTTTGACAATCCCAACGTCTCTGTTATGCCTCAGCACTTGACAATTTTTGACCCTATCGACGGGGTGCCGTAGTGCCGTACGCAACGCGACGGAGCCGTTAAGTTTTTTGCACAGTTTGCGGCGCCAGTCGCATACTTGAAATAATCCATATTCAAAAAAAAAACTTTCACGGTTCGTATATTCTTTTTTCTTATACTAAATAATATAATTATAATTAAGAAGTACAGATAACCGCAAATAGTATTGAGTTGTTTTTATTTATTTTTTATTGATTGTCCTTTTGTTTGTGTTTCGTTAATCTTGTTCGCGATGTTTGAGGAACCCTGTAATTACATAATTTTTTCGAGATGATTTGCGAATGAGACAGAATTACTTAGAACATGATAGGTATAGAATAGATCTTAGATCTATTAGTATATTAGTATCAGTAAGATTGATACTTTTTATATTTAGTTTGTATTTTCTCAATAAGTTAGGAAGATTTTCATATTTTTAGTTAAGATTTTATTAGGTATAGGATTATTTAAAATATTACATAATTTATTAGGCTAGTAAAGATTGATTTTTTTTTCTCTTGTTATTTGTACTTTCTTAATAAGTTAGTAACATTTTAGTTAGGATTTTGATAGGTTTAGGATAATTAGGATTAGTTTTGTTTTATATAATTTAAATATGGGTTTTATAATCAACATTGGCATAAGTTTTGTTTTTTTTATCATTGAAAGTGAAATTAATTGAGTTTTGTATCGTCGAGAATTAACCAAAGAGTTAGCAAATATTTTTAAAATGGAGTATGTTGGTTTTTATTGTTGTTCACGGAGGGAATAGTAGTTAGCATGTCTATGATTTGAAAATGAAGTGAATTTTCGAGGAAACGCGCGGTAACAAGGGGCGCAAAGGCCGCGTATGTGGAAAAAAATTGCGTAGAGAACGCAAAGAGTTTTAAAAAAAAAATGTATTAGCAGGCAGAAAGTGCCGAACCAAGATGTTAATGTTATTTTCGAGTTTATTGTAATTTTTCTCTTAATCGTTACATCATAGACATGCTAATTGTATCTGACCAGCTGGAGGGTTGTGTAATACATTTGTATTATGTAATTGGTTTGTAGTATTAGTATGTTTTTTATTTTTTTTTTAATATTTTAATGTCGTGTATTTTCGTGTTTTTTCAGTAGGGTGATGCAATAATGAATTAGTTTTATCGATTTTAATATTGTACTTTTCTATTTTTTTTCTTTCGTTTTTTTCTTACGCGTATTAATGGCGTTCTCATTCCCGCCGGAACGTCATTGCTTAGTGCTCAATTCGCGGCTTCATCTAATTGATCTTATTTATTAATTAATAATAGGATACGACTTTTCACCATAATTCATAATGGCAGCTAAGGCGATCAGTTCGACCGACGATTATGTGGCTTGGAAACCAAAGGCCTAGAAAACCTTGGTTAAATAGAGCGGGTGGGCAGGTGACATTTCCCTTCGAAAAGTCGTATTTCTACGACACAGAGACAATATGCAAAGGTTAGAACACATTTGCAATTACGTATAGTAGTTCGTCAGTAGTTACGTTGCATGTATTGTTCGGCTAACGTTTGTATTGTTCGAATGATACGTGAACGGTAAAGGTATTTTTTCGCTCTCGTTTTTTTTTTTCGCTTTTTAAGAACTATATTATTTCGTTGATCATACTAATTCTTTTTTTATACTAAGTTTTATGTTGCATTTTACTATTTTTAATATTTTACTATTTCTTAATAAATTAATTTATATCATACGCGTAACTTCGTTACTTTTACTTTTTTTATCTACTTTCATTATTGCATTATCCGCTTTGTTCGCCATTTTTAATATACTAGAATTTCGTTTTTTTTTTTTATATTTATATATTTGTCGTTGTGTTTTTTTTGCCGTGCGTCGCGAAAGGTTTGGTTTGGTTTACGGATAAAGTTTATGGCCTATGTTACAAGGCGTTGAAGGTAATGAGAGTATTGAGGGCAATTGTTAGTTGAAATGTTGAATATGTTAAGGTGCCCAAATCGTTTATGTATTATTTTCGTCGTATGTTTTTTTTTGTTCACTAATAATGTTACCGTAAATCAAACCAAACAACGTTTGTAGTGTATTACCGCGTTTATACCGTCGGCGTTTTGTTTAATTTTCGTGACGCCCTTTTATATGGACATATTACGATTTTATTTTTATGAAAATACTTTAATTCTGTCTCGTCAATAGTTATTGGCTCGTGTTTTTGACCGCCCAATCCAGATTAAGGGATCCGATATGGCAAATAAAAATAATGAAGAATAATGAAGGAATAATCGAAAGAAGCAAGAATGGGTATTTTCAGATAGGGTGAAGTTGATATTTGGAATCAAGGTTAATTATACTTATATAAATAGATTTATAAATTTATGGATCGCGTCGTAGCCTTTACCATCTTTTTTAATTATTTATTTTAATATTTTTTTTTTTTCTTATTTTTACTTTTTATAAGAATAGCCCGTAGACAGCCCGGCTGCCGAGCGCTAGGGCGAGGCGATAGGGCACTCGCGGTAAAAAGTTGGACTCGAGTCGCGAACGAGTACTACAAAATATCGTGAGAGCTCCACAAAAATGCCAAATTTTATAGTAGCCAGTGGGTGTTAGGGAACACGAAGTTCGTAGATAAGGCCCATCAGACTAACCACAACATCCATGGCACGGGCCTTATAAAATAGTTGATAAATTTAAGACCTTAATTATAAGATTGAGCGTAGAGTTAGAAACAGTTGCAAATACGACACGGTCCACGTTAGTGGAATAAAGAAGAAAGAAAGGAAAAATATTTCTTTCACTTTTCTCTTCGTTTTTTTTAATATAGATAAGAACTTATATATAGATGTACATATGTAAATAATTAAACATAATTATAGTAATAGGTTTAGTTTTAAGATTCCCCCCATTAGATAAGTCGTAAAATCAAGAAGACATATAAAAAGTTATAGTGGGATTTTTGTTTGTGGAGAGTAGGTTGTTGCAACATAAATTGTATAAATATAAGTCTGCAGGCTTATATCGGGACGCCATATCGGATTTACGTTTTGTTTTATGGTTATATATGTGAGTTGAAAGCTGGGCCCAGTAGTCCACGAGCGAGGACCATTGAGATGTCCGAATCGATGGACGCGTACGGTTTCAATCGGGGAAACCGCCCTTAATCAACCCCGCAGCCGTCGAATTATTATGTGAATTATTATGTATTATGGATTATTATGGAATATGTTGGGAAGGTACCTTCAGCGAAGACCGGGATGGCGACATAGGTCGCAGCACGTCATCTCCCGTCAAGGGGGCAATTTGGGGTACTTTTGTGCCGGGCTGAGGAACCCCAGGTGTGTCACGCTTACATAGGTGTTAAGTGTAAGTGCCATTTGTTTTTGGGTGGGCATAGACGGTCGGTCTAGAGATATTATTATTGGTATGGGGCTCTGCGGGGGGAGCAATGAAGGAAAACTAGATCCTAGCCCCCATCTGTGGTCTTGTATTTGGGGGGCAATCACACCAGTAGAGGCTGAATTACGGTAAACGTCGCGTCCGTAAAAGTAAACTAGTTATTTAAATAATTGTATTTTGTAAATTGAGGAGTATTTTTGTTTCTTGTTTATGGTCATATTAGTTTCGTTTTTTTTTTCTTGTCAAAGTTTTTCCGCGCGTTACGCAGTAAAAGATTGTCTATATCATCGGGTTCATGATTTCTGGCGTACTGATTTATAATTCGGGCTACGGTTATCCCATTTCTAATACTACAACCAAGAAAATTGGTGACAGCACACGCACATAGGATAAGATTGCGTTTCAAGGAAACGTGTTACGAAAAAATTGTACGAAAAACGATTGTACTTCGAATATTTTTTTTATTAAGTTTTGTCTTTTGTTAGTCTGTGTTATATAACTACTTTTTTTTTCTGAGTCTAGTCTTGTTTTTCTTTTTTTTCTGAATTTGCTGAGTACAGTTTTTCCCAACACGGTTTCTTTGAGAACGAAATAGGTTAAGATAGTCTTAAGCAAACGGACTTATTTTTGTATTGTAATTTTTGTGTTACTGAAGGATTTTGTTTTCGTTTTTTTGTATTAAGGATGTTAATGTATTTTTTTTATCAGACCCGTGTATATGTAAGTTTATGTTTACTAGCTGCTACGTGTTTTGAGTTTGTAAACAAAGGGGGAATAGCTTACCAGGATTCTAGGAATATCTGACCGGAACCACAACGCCTAAAGGATGGCCAGCACGCAACCACAACTACAATCATCGTATAGCAGCCAAGGCTCACACTTGAGCAAAGCCAACCAAGTTAAACTAGCCAACCCAAGACGAGGACCAAAGGGCAAAACAGGACCCTAGGAAAAACACCGGAACAACCCGGAAAAAACCAGGAGAGGGCAATAATTTCAACTTTGAATTTAAGAGCCGAGGCCGACTCTACTGTGACAGGGGGGCGTGTAACGACAATTAGTATTGTCGTCAAAAGGGTTGCATAACCACCAGTGCAATGACGCTCCCCCACCACGCCCAATAGGGATGCCAATATAAGGTCCAGCCTGGGGTTGAAAAATGGCATTAAGAATTGTATCATCCTCTGAAGAGGTCAGTGGGTCCAAGCGCCAGGCGCTGGACCCGCTTTGTGTATAGTGGTGTGTGTGTTGTGCCAGGAGAGGAGAACCCGTTCCAGCAAAGGTCAGATGTATTATTGTTTTAAAAGCTATTCCCTCCGTCCTCCGTTCCGTTATCGTTACTCCGTTGATACCGTTTTACGTTAGTAATTAATAAAGATTTATGAGTACTATAGGTTTTAGGCAAAGGGTATGACAGTACGTAGGTATTGTCATGCCGTGACACCTGTAATAATTAGTAATAATTAAATAAGCTAAAAGTACATTCTGTTTCATTCGCGTAGTTAGTTGGCTTTTCCACAGGTAATTACAGGGTGGTTATAGAAGTCGGGTTTAGGAGTTGGTGTAACCCTTTCGTCGGGGATGCAACGCTAAGACGTAATAATGGAAGTCGTTGCATATCCCCTAAGAAAGGGGGGCATCAACCCATTTAATCCGTCACAATATATATATATATATATATATATATATATATATACCAGTTGTCCCGGAAACCTCGTTTACCCATATAAAATATTTCTAGAAAATTTTTAGTATAAAAAATAATTTATTGTAAATATAGAAGTATGTGGTATATGAATGAATGGTGCATCTGCTACGAATAATATGGATGGTTTACCCACTGCAAATCATGCCCATATATTAATGTTCACGGGCACTATTGCTACCCATTGAAAATGCCAACCTAATCTGAAACTGATTTTATTTCAATTAATTTAGCACAATGTTTTGATATATTATTACCGCGATTTTTTTTACTTAATTAATTCTTTAATTGCATTGCAAAACCGATCTAAACATTTTTTTTTAATTATTTAGTAGCGTGCTATAGCGATCGGGTGAGATTTCAAACGCTTTGTGGAAAAATTTACAGTTTACGATAGATTTGTGTGCTACCTAGTTCCTTTTAAAAAGCTATTGTATATTATGATTACAATCCTTTCCACTCGCAAATTCCGTAATTTATGTGTATTTTGGCGGCATCCGAGTCGAAAGGGTTAATATTCAATCTACTTTTTCTATAAAAATGTTCTTTTTGCAAGTCATTCATAAACTGTTTTCGTATGTGCATATCGAGAACTATTTGTACAATGGGATGACTATTCGAATTAGTGATTGTGCAAGAATCGATGATAAGTTGATGCATCTAGCTTTATTAGTGGTAACTTTTCCATCTCCAATATCTAAGAACAATTTTTCAAGAATATCATTCGACCAAGCCAAATACATGAGATATATGCAGGGTTCCACAGAATTCAATGTTAAGCTCAAACAAGTAACAATTTTTATTACGAAAGTAACTATTATGAACAAAAAAATAGAAAAAAATATGTTTTGCAATTTGAAAGATATGAGCTTTTAATTACAACCTAAAGCATTTCTCAAGATGTAATCATTTTTTGGTTATTGTAGTTGATTTTTGTTACTTTTGTCCATTTAAATTGTAGAAGCGTAACTCTAATTACCACATTTTTTTGATCACAGTAAAATATTGATGGATTTACTATTTGTTTAACTATGAATTAAAAATTTGTCGACTATGAATTACCGTTATTTCAAAAAATGTTCTAAAGTTCTTCGGCAAGTTCTATTAATTAATCGGGATTGCAAAATGGTACATCAATTATTAGTTTCATACTAAAAAAAACGAGTAAAAAATAAAAATAGCACAAGCAGTTCAATTCAATCAGCTCATATTATAATATTAAAAATACAATATAATTTAGAATTATAGAAACGCAGACAACAAACACTTAATATTTATCCTTGTATCGCAGTAAGTGCTTGAAAATAAATTTTAATTCAATTGGGTAAACAAGCCTAAAAAATAGAAGTAAACTTAACTTAACCAAAAAGTGTATTTGATCTATAACGTTGCATATAACAATACCACAATCTTGAAAACTAATTTAAACCCGATCAACAATTATATGATTCCTGTTCGATTACCACCACACCACACCACATGTGTACGAAAATTTTCTCTATGCATATAACGTATATGCTGAGCACTTATTGTGGGATATTCTAAGGGCAGACAGAATACAAAGCTCTCGAAGAGCGTTCGGTTCAGGAATGTTTTGTTGTTGTACCTTTGGCAAACCCTTCTCGGGCTTTATAAACACCCATCCATCCGTCGTCCTTAGGGGTTGATGAACAATTTATTGAGAGTGAGCGTACTCTGTCCAAATGTGCCAGGCCTAATTTGATATACTGTGGTGATACGTGGACGGACGTCTATTGATATAATACGTGAGCGCGCGACACCGCGTTTGTTTGTTGTATAAACGAGAATACATGTCTGCTCTAATCTATTTATTGTGTTTATTTCGTTCTTGTCTACGATGTACTGCAATCGGAAGACACGGCGCAAGTTAATTAACACGATGCCAATATGTCAAAAATTACATTGATACGAAGTACTAGCTTGGACACTATATAATATATAAAAGATATTGCAGAAAAAATGTACATGAACGTTTACAGTGAAATTTCCGATAACGCGATTCTCTGGGAACGCGGTTTCCATACTACGCGGGTCTGAAACTGCGACAGCACTTCGATAGAACTTCTATAACGCGGTTTTTATTCAACAACTTGTTATTTATTATTTACGTGTTTGTGACATATATATATATATATATATATATATATATATTAGGGTGGTCCTTAATATGGATGTTTTCGAATTTTCTTGCTCCCAAGGGCTCAAATGGTTCCAAATTGATAAAGAACAATTCTCTGAAAGTTTTAGCTCTCAATATTAACTTTTAGATAGTGCGCAATTATTATATATATATTATATATATATATATATTATCATGTTATTTATACATGGTTTGATACAAACCATGTTACAAGTTATGATGGCTGCTGTCAATTTTAGGACTACTCCTACATTTGCTTCCATTCGGTAAATATTTATGGATTTGACGTCCGTCATATGAACTACCTAACGTTCATAACATAATTAACGAAAGTTAATATTAACTGGTAAGTTTCCAAGAAAATCAGTCCGAAAACTAGTCTTAAAGCAATCTATTATCTGAACTACTGATATATTCGGCTTTCGAATAACTTGTAAGTTGTTTATATCTAGCTTACAATGTTGTACGTATGATTTATTAAAAGCATCAACGCCATTTATATTTTGGCCGCTATATGATTTATATTATTTATAATTATTTGGAATGGATGTATCTCTCCTACAATATATATGTACATATATATATATATATATATATATATATATATATATATATTATATATATATATATATATATATATATATATATATATATGTATTCATATTTATTTATATTCAGATTATGATAAATATGTTGATAAAACAAAAAATTCTTAACGAACATCCATCCAGATAATAAAATATAATAAAAACTAAGATATGTTTTTTAAAATAAATTTAATCCATACGTTTTGAGTCTCTATTTCAGTGAAAATAAATTTACAAAAACTACAAAAGAAAAATATGTAAATTAAACATAAAAAAAGCAATGAAAATATTATAAAACAAATAAAAGAAAATCTAACATAGAAATATCTAGAGCAAGAAAGGAATAAAATAAAATATAGTAAACTTGCCAGACAAGTAATTAATATACGAACACAACACAAAAAGATATTACTTCACAAATATGATGTTAGTGAAAAATAAGAATGCATTATACTTCGAAAAATAAATAAAAGAAAATAATAAATTCAACCATGACGCCCCAAAGGATGAAATACGAATGCAGTGAAAAACGCAATAGCCAGCGTTAATGAAGATTTTGAAAACAAGTTCGTAGACTGTAATCAGTAGCCTAAACCGATATGTGTCCAACTCACGACTATTTTTTTATTGGCTTGTGTACACACCTCTTTGTGTTACTTATATAACAGTGTCAAAATACCTAACTTACTACTATTTTTGAAGTCGTAAGTTTCACGTAATGAGTTCATGTTCGTGCAAGTACCCATACATAATTCATTAAAACTATTACGTTCACATGTATATGTGTACGGTCAGAGCGCATATAATATTATTTATTACCTAATTTTATTTCTAATTAATTCTACGTGTTTTTGCTTATTACCATTACACTATCTCGGTATTCGTACGGTTCTATAAATTTTCGCAGTTATCTGCATTTTGAGTTAAATTATGCTTGGTGTTAGGTGGCGGCTTGAAATACTCGTATAATGGTCGTGTTTTTATCTTAATCCTCTTTTGTATGTATGCTATTAAGAACAGAACAGTATAACTTGCAGCTACATAAAGTTGCTGTATGATGCCGGGACTTGCAAAAGCGGTTTTGTCTATGGCGTAAAAGTTGAATATGATAATGACTCTAATGCAATGAAATATGCACAAAAAACTTAATTTTCTCTCTTGTTTTATATCCAATTCTGTGGCGATAACTGTTTGCACCAGACACGAAATATATTTCATTTGAAAACTTTCTTATTTTGCAAAAGACGGTTCGTTGTAAAGAATTATTTATGCTATTGTAAACCGGAGATAGTTTGTAATTTATTAAAATTTTGTTCTTCATTGTTTTGCAATTTTGAACACTGTGTTTTATTATTGCAAAATATTAACTAATTTTTAATACATTGAATGTTTTGATGCTATAAAGAAAATACGAATAAATTTCTATATGATACTCCAATTTCTGGGTTTAATGAAAAACATATTATCAGTTTAACAAATTATTGCCTATTATATACAATTATTGTGAGGTATTCTCTATTTAGTATTTGTAAATCATTATAAAACTGGCAAAGGTAATGAATTGCAAACAGCAAGCCACATCAATCGAAGTTCATGTATGTGATATATATATATATATATATATATATATATATATAAATGAATTTGTTCAAACATCAGTATTATAGTTGGAATGTATATGATATGAATTATTAGTAAACACAAAATTTATTTTAGTAGTTCTTTTATTTGCGTTTTAATTGTTGGAGCTGATTTTCATGATTTTACTTTTTTTATTTATATGTGTGGGTATGTATGTATGTATATATATAGTTATTCAAGAGCCAAAAATGAAATAAAATTTATTAAGTTTCTGTTAGGTAAGTTACAGTAATCGTAAAAAATCGAAAATGAAAATTTTTATTTCTTTCAAAATTTTCACAACATTTTGGCAAACCTTAGAAAAAATTGATGTGTGAGTTTATGTGCGGATACAATTTTGTCGATGTTTTCGAGAACACACGGATTAACTGATTTGAATGATTCAAAAAACATTCGATTCATATTGATGAGGAGACGTGTTAATTAGTTTTTGGCAAAGATTATCCCAACCGTTTGAAGATACCAAAAATGTGAATTCAATGCCAATGCAACACTAGTTTACTCTTTTATTTACTATTTCTTATTGTTTACACCTATGTCAATGTAAAGGTTTAGTTGGATCTTTTTACTCTACCCACATGTTACCTTTTAGACGGGTTATATAAGAAACCATTGAATCTAACTTAAAAATAACAATAGATCTTAGAAAACAATTAAATAACGTATACCTAAAAAATATATTCAGATATCATAAACTATGTACGATGGTTCAAAACCAATAAACTAATAACTAAAAATAATACTTTTAGTATGAATATTAAGACATTTCTATTTATCTCATGATAGCGACGTCGTAATAATCAAGGTAGAGACTGGTACTTTTTGACCTTTTACTTTAAAATAGTATCTCTAAAAAATTCTAACTCAACTTGTTTTTGAGATAATGATGGTGGAATTTTAAACTCTTAATACATTTGTGGAAATATTTATGATAAATAAAATGACAAGTGATTTTTGTTTCTCCATGACTAGCCTGCTTGATGCCCTACACACTCCCAATTTACAAAATGGGTATACCAACAGAAGTCCGGTGTCAGTAGAGTAAATGGGTTAATTCGTACTGACCCGAGGACAGGACGTACCTTATAAGTAGTCACGGAAGACCAGTGATTATGGTGCTGCATCGAAGTCTACATTTTTTAAATTTCCGATTCATGCTCCTTCTCTGTCTTCATCACAAACGTCGTAGGTCACCAGTGTGGAAATATTTATGATAAATAAAATAACAAGTGATTTTTGTTTTTCCATGACTGCTTGATTCCCCACACATTTGTACCAAAAATTTATACCAGGCTAGAAACAAAACTGCAAGCATATTTTCCGCAGAAACTTTATTTCAAAAGCTTATTATTTTCACTTGCCAGTTTCATGTTCAACACATCAGTTATTTTGTTAAAAAAAATGTCACTTTGAAAAATATCAGAGGAGACAAATTGTAAGATATAACCTGTGTAAAAGGAAAGGCCAAGTTAGATATCAATGATATTATCGGAATTGTGATTCGGATTGCGAACCGCGTTTTCGCGTCGAGTTGCAAAAAGCAACGGACGGCGCCGAGCATCACGTAGCCAACTATCTTGCTTCACCAGTGTTATATCAATGCTTGATATGCACTCTTTATGCATGAACGCTCAGATCGAAAATAAATTGAGTTTTTCTTACACACGAGTCGTTTAAAATAATATTTTTCAATTTTGAAACGTTTGTGAAACGAAATTTGCAAAATGAATGGACTAGATAAATTTTCCTAAATTTAAAATAATATTATTCAATTATATTCAGTTGTAATTTATCTTCGTCCTTATTGATTTTATTTTTTCAGTGTTTTTAATACATCATTATATTACGTAAAATTTTTATTCAACTAATGTGTGTGATATTTTAATATTGACATTAAATATTAGGAATAAATAGAAATAAAGTAAAGAAGCAAGGAGCTGGTTGCAACAGTTTTTTTTTAAATTAACATATCTTGAGAATCACTGATTATATTTTTACGAAATAAAGATAAATGGTTACTGTAACTATTTCTCTATCGAATCAAGTAAAAATAATTCCAAAACCACTATTCATTTTTTTCACAATTAATCATTTTCTAGAAGAAGTTTGGTGTAACAACTTACCCCGTGTTTAGGGCTAGTTGTAATATCTACAGGAACAAGTAGAAACAACAAAAAACTACAATAATGTCTCTGATATTTAATAAAATGTATTTAAAATTATTAATTTTATGTTAATTTATTAGAATGTTTAATTTATGAGAATGTGAAAAATGACGGACCTGCACAGTTCTGTTTTTTGCGTAAGCTTGCGGGACAGCAGTTATGACAATATTATGCAGGCAGGACGGTTTACATGTTCAATCGAGACAAAAAAATATTTTAAATCGGTACTGTTGAAAAACGCCTGTTACTAGTAGTTACTCCCGTTACATATAGCCCCTAGCACCTGTACCTGTTCTTTTGATTCTTTGTAGCAATAGATATAATTTTTGCTATTAATATTTGCTTTTTTCCTAGCTTTAATACATACATATCAATACAACATATTAAGTAAGTGGTACTTTGTCTTTCTGAAAGTTTCAGAAACAGAATCAGCATAATCAATAAGAATTGAGATATAGCTACTTTTAAAATTGGGACCATAAAATTTTAAAATAAAGATTTGTCCCATCATTCCAAGCTTTATTAAATTTTTATGTTTGAACACTTTTCACTGCCCTAACTAGTCCCAGGTTCGCTAGTGCAATGCAATTACTGTCAACGCCCGAAATCAGGCAGCTTTGATGTAAATTTTTCACTTGAGAAATTTTCTTTCGTTGGCATAGCTGCAACATTCAATCATACGATGATTATTAGACGTAAGAGCTGATGAAGATGTAAGAGCAAATAACTCTCAAAGAATGGTAAACCGATGGGTTGATTCTCATGATACATTACGTTATAGGTCTTTAATGAATAGCTTAGAGAGCATGTAACGTTGAAGTATTTTTGGTTGCTGTTTAAACAATACAATCCAGAAAAAAATACACTTTTCATGGTCTTATAATATTTTAAGATGTTTAACCCCTTAACATGCAATTTAGATTCGAATACGTTGAGCCAAACTTGTGCAAGCTGGCGCATCGTTCGTGACTATTTTCCTAGAGAGTGTACAGTTTATTACAAAAATAAAACTAATTTTGTATTTTACAGTTAGCTATAAATAAATATTATGTAATACTTTCATTTGCTTCTGGCGCCATTATTTTACGCGGGCTATGCCCGTAATATTTAAGTTTGTCCTAGCCACCGTACGCAGGCAATGCTCGTCATTGTAAGTTAAAGGGTTTAGACCATTAGCTTTACTGAAATTAAAATCTTCAATTTATTTATAAATTCAATATGTATGCTAACATTTTTAATTTTCAAATATATTTTTATTTCTACGTATATTTTACCGATCGAACGTATTTGTAGTTATTTGGTTTGATGTAGAGGAGAAGTGTATGACGATGCACACGCATGAGGCGAGGAGGCGCCCGCCATGAATCCAATTTCCTGTTTGCCGTCGCAATGACTTCATCTTGGGACCTCACACGCGCATCCGTTTGTCCCCTATCTCTCCACGGGCTTTCTGTTTTTGCCGTCACTTGCCCCAGCTTCAAATATACGATTATAGAACTGCCGCCGTTCAAATACGCCGGAATAAAGGAACGCTGCATTCAGATGAAATATGTTAAACATTTAGAATTCATTCAATCCAGTCAATTCACTCAAAATTATTTTTGAAACAAACAATTCAGTCGATGTAATTGATTTTGACGTCAAAATTCAATTGAATAATAAGACATATTTATTAGTTGAATTTATTACTTTTCAGCATTATCTAAATGTCCTAAATGGGACATAAAAGTCCAATTTGACTTTAAGCAATTGAGAAGACCAAACCAATTTCACTACAACATATCAAGCTAACAACTATCTGACTATATTCAGTAAAGCTCCTAACTAATTCATCATCGCAGAAACTTTTTTTGCCGTTTTTGAAAAAATTGACACCTGGTCTTTTTTATCCCATGGGCGAGGTATAATAGGACAGCCAGGGGACAAAAATATCTAATGTTTTATTTTTAATTTTGAAGAAATTTGACTAAATAATAGCAACAAATTTCAACCAACGCATGATATAATTTTTATGGACACTTGTTTGAGAGCACCTTGATCTGGTATCTATCAATCTAACTGGTACCTGATATCTACGTTTATTCAATTTATCCCTTGTAAAATTGTTTTCTTAATTCAATATATTTTTATTTACTATTGTTTATAGCTTTCACTTATGCTAGAGTAAAGGCTCAGGTGGTCCTTTTTTTACTCTAACCATATGTAAGCTTTTATAGAGGTCATATAAAATAACTGTTGAACCTAATTGAAAAATAACAATACATCTTATGAAACAATTAAATAACATTTTCTTACAAATTATATTAATGTTTCGTAAACTAAATAACAGTGCTTGCAAAAAAAATAATAACGAAAGAAAATACTTTTGCTATAGATTTTCAAACACTGCCGTTCATCTCCCGATAGCGACGTGGTAAGAATCAAGGTGATGTTTTTACATCTGTTTCTCACTACTTTCAAATATTGTTGTTAAATCATTCTTAACTTTACAAGTTTTCGAGATATCGATGGTGGACCTTTTCACTCGTGGACGTTTGATCCTCGCTCTATGCTACCTATCGCGTTTAAAATTTTGTAAAAAGTGCAACTGAGTCATAGAACTATTTTTATCGTGATAAATTTAGCTTTTTATGATATTTATTTATGCAGTATACGTGAAAATCACCAAAAATATTAAAAACTATAAATTAAATTACATTTTCATAATAACATACGTACCTACATAAAATGATAACAAAGCACACTTTTGTGCAGATATTTCATTTGATTTTCTGAAAAGTTCACAATTTAGAAACTAATCATCAATCACAATCAATCAAAATATGTTAATAAATTTTTAAATTGTATATTTCTTAGAGGCTTTCAATATTTATGCGAAATAAAAATTCGGTTCATAGAGGGTTAACTAAATTCACATTTAAATGATTTTAAATTATAATAAGTAGTAACTTGTAAATCAGCTAGATTATGTAATTCATTTAAAGTCGTCTATCTCCACATCGACTTTAACGTATCCAAACGTATTATTTCAGTATCTGATTCGGGTTGTATGTGATTTCTAAAGATATGTCTAGTTTAACTAATGCTTTAGACAACGGGTCGACAAAAACGGTTTTGCTTTCACTGATTGTGAGTATGCTCTCCGTAAGCTTTCGGTGATATAACGCCCTGCGGGATGTTTCGATAACATGTCACTTATAACTGGACGTAGACCTGCGGTAGGTACTATTTTAGGATACAATTTTACGCATTTTGATTTTGCTTCAAACGGAATTTTCACCATACAACATGTTTAAGATATATGTACAGTAATCCCATGGTATAATGGTTAAGCTTACGGACTCGTGTGGACGGAATCGTGAGTTCGAAGCCTGCATTCCACATCCTGACATCGTGCAGTAGCGTTTCATAGAATTTTACTTGAAAATATAAATGAAAATTGGGTTTTCAATTGAAAATAGCCCATTTCGGGCAGTGCAATGTGAAATGGCAAAAGAAAATCTTTCACGCTATTCTTCCCTGAATCGAGTTGGTGTTTAACTCATGTCAGTTTTCGGATCTGCCCTAGTACCTACTACACATTATTATTTTTTTAAAAATGGTTCAAATTTGTATATGTCACATACACAGAACACCAAAATCCTTTTTTACATGTACCTATGTGTTGATAATATATTTTAAACAGTTTTCAGAAATTCATCCAAAATAATAAAATCGAACATTCAAAAACTTTCATCTATTCTTAAATTTTATATCTTTGTTAATATGATTTTTTTTTTAAGTTTCATTTGAATACAAAGTTAATTCAATGAAGTACAAACGGCTTAAAAATGAAAATATACCCATAGTCAAATATTGAAGTGAAAACGAATAAATAATGCATTATAATACAAAATATCAAATATAAATATATAGGAATAAAAATTAAAATTTATTCAATTATATAAATCGATATTGTTGTATGATTGTAGGAAACGCAAACGTTGAACTAATTTCAGTTACTAATATATAGTGACAATCATTTCAAACAAGTTATTAAACTTAAATCTCATGCAAAAGAAATTAAAGTTGTGAAATAATTTAGTATTTCTTAATTTTATATGAATTTATTAATGATATTTTGGTGCTTTTTCAATTTTAAAGTGAATTAAATTGCTTATGGAGTTTGCAATGAATTGTTATTTTAAAACTATAATAGAACTACAATAAAAATTATAAATTTTATGCGACAATCTTGTATAAAAATATTTGATTTATTGCGGTTTATAATATAAACCACAATTTAAACTTTATATCTATTTATTCATGAGCAAACTATGATTATTTTATTCATTTTCCGGGGGGTAAGTTTCAGTAGTTGCAAAAAACACAAAAATGATTTTTTTATGAAAATTTATCTTTGAGAACCTTCTAAACATTTCGGCATATCTTATGTTAGAGAAAATGGATGTATGTGTATGTATGCGTGGATACATAATTTTGTCGACGATCTTGGGATCACGAATCAACCGATTTGAATAATTTAGAAAACATTCGATTTGTATTGATGGGGAGACATGCTGATTAGCTTTTTAAAAAAAAATTAAGGAAAGTTGCAGCAAATTATCTTAAGGCACGATTCCATGCGCTACTAGTATTCCGTACAATTGCATTGACCAAATTCTTACGATTATTTATTATAATTGATTATTTCATTCAAATGTTTCTCTGCTATTTTTCTCTACTTTCTCTATTTACTATGACTATAGGCTATATTTTATTTAAAAAGAAAAAAAGAAAAAAAGAACAAAGTAGATGAACTTATATTTATGAGATTGATTCAATTATTTTTACACACATATTTATGTTAACGTAATGCATTTATCACAGAATTTAATATCTACCTGTATATATTAATTATAACAATAAATATTTGAATAATTTTTAACGATAGTTTGCATTCCAATATTTTATATAGTCAGATTCTTTAATAATATTTCGAAATATCTCTTGATCGCTTTCGACAGTGCGATAATGAAATTTATTCGACATTTTACAAACGAATTGTAATAAAATTAATTAATTTTTCATATAAATTTTAAACCAGCTGTAGTGTATATCGAATTATTGATATGGTCGATCATGCGAGCATGTTATATTTAATAATTGCATTATCACTTCCACGATAATTTGATTATAGATTAATATGCAGCATAAAGTATAGCCATCAAAAACTAGAAATCATACGCCGAAATAAATGTTAAATTATATAAAATGTAATTTAATCAGAAATATATTTTACAATTGGAATGAAAATGGTAATTCAAATCTATTCTAGTAATTGATATGAAAATACGCGGAGCATATTGAATTATAATAAAAAGTAATAATCATCAATGATCGGTAATTACGATGATGTTGCGATATATATAATTAGCTTTTTGTATTACAATGTAAATATTGAAGCCTAATTTATTTTATTTTAGACCAGGAATTATTCATTTCCTTATGCATATATATAATTTGCCATTACCATTTGATTATCTATCCAGATAACGCTATTGATTTTCTCATCTAAATTCCATTAAATTGCTATTACTCGGGACCTGAAAACTCTTATTTGTTGTATATGAAATTCTAGAATTCTATAAGTGTATATAGTAATTGCGCTAGATACAAAACTTATGCAAATAAGAAACAAGAAAAAAAATTATTCAAAATTAATTATTATAATAATATTGATTCTATTCAAATTAATTATTTATAAAATATTTTTAAATGCATCAACCGTAATAATAAAATTCATGAGACAAACTACCTTTCATAAAATAATTGATTTTTTTTAATATTCCTAAAATTGAAATGTATAATCTGCCAAATGTTGTAAAAACTATTTTATTGGACTTTGAGGTAGTATAAGGTAACTTTTGATTTAAACCATAAAGTTCATAAATTTATTCTGCTAATTATAATATTATAACTTTAACATATATTATTAAACATTAAGTAATAATAAAATTCAACATTACTATATCAAATAGTTTTTAAATAAAAAAATTCTTACGAATAACATTAAATATTATAATTTTTAATATACGTTTTTGGTATTCAGATTTTGAACATTAATTTTTTATATCTATTTTTAAGAATTATTATTATTATTATTATTATTAAATCATATACTAATATGATATTTGAATTATTATTTCATATCTAGTCTTTATTATAATTTTCTTGTAGCACCAACATCACACTATAAAGACAAAATTGCTTGCACAAATTTTATTCCAACATGCTGGAAATCTGATTGTACTTTATTTTAAAAATTCGTGCAAATTTTGCTTACTGAATTTGCAATACTAAACTTGATTAATTAAATTTTTAAAATTAAAGTAATAGCGATTTCAACTTGGCTGACAAAATACCAGATCAGGGTCATGTACAGTGTTATCTTTGTCAAAAATGTGCCCATGAAATCTATATTTGCACTGGTTGAATATTGTAGCTTTTATTTCGTGAATTCCTTTTAAAATTAATAATAAGACATTGGATCTGTTTATCCTCTGGCTGTCCCATTGTACCCTACCTTGTGGGGTAAAAATGGATACATGACAATTTTTAGAAAAATAGTAAAAGCATACTTCTATAATTAGGAAAACACGGAGTTTTACTGAACATAGTGCAATAGATGTTTGTTTGA